>NC_053028.1:363712966-363932926 GCF_003073215.2 Triticum urartu
GTGCTTCGCTTATATCTTTTGAGTTATATAATTTTGCTCTAGTACTTCACTTATATCTTTTAGAGCACGGTGCTGGATTTGTTTTATATAAACTATTGATCTCTCATGCTTCACTTAGATTATTTTGAGAGTCTTAAATAGCATGGTAATTTGCTTAAAATCCTAATATGCTTGGTACACAAGATTAATAATAAAACTTTCTTATGAGTGTGTTGAATACTATGATAAGTTTGATACTTGATAATTGTTTTGTGATATGAAGATGGTGATATTAAAGTTGTGCTAGTTGAGTAGTTGTGAATTTGAGAAATACTTGTGTTGAAGCTTGTGATTCCCATAGCATGCACGTATGGCGAACCGTTATGTGATGAAGTCGGAGCATGATTTATTTATTGATTCTCTTCCTTATGAGTGGCGGTCGGGGACGAGCGATGGTCTTTTCCTACCAATCTAGCCCCCTAGGAGCATGCGCGTAATACTTTGCTTTGATAAGTTGTAGATTTTTGCAATAAGTATATGAGTTCTTTATGACTAATGTTGAGTCCATAGATTATACGCTCTCTCACCCTTCCACCTTTGCTAGCCTCTCTAATATCGCGCACCTTTTTGCCGGTATCATACACCCACCATATACCTTCCTCAAAACAGCCACCATACCTACCTATTATGGCATTTCCATAGCTATTCCGACATATATTGCCATGCAACTTTCCACCGTTCCATTTATTATGACACACTCCATCATTGTCATATTGCTTAGCATGATCATGTAGTCGACATCGTATTTGTGGCAAATCCACCGTTCATAATTCTTTCATACATGTCACTCATGAGTCATTGCATATCCCAGTACACCGCCGGAGGCATTCATATAGAGTCATATTTTGTTCTAAGTATCGAGTTGTAATTCTTGCGTTGTAAGTAAATAAAAGGGTGATGATCGTAATTATTAGAGCATTGTCCCATGTGATGAAAGGATGATGGAGACTATGATTCCCCCACAAGTCGGGATGAGACTCCGGACGAAAAAAAGAGAAAAGAGGCCATAAAAATAGGAGAAAAGGCCCAAATAAAAAATGAGAGAAAAAGAGAGAAGGGAAAATGCTACTATACTTTTACCACACTTGTGCTTCAAAGTAGCACCATGATCTTCATAGTAGAGAGTCTCTCATGTTATCACTTTCATATTCTAGTGGGAATTTTTCATTATAGAACTTGGCTTGTATATTCCAATGATGGGCTTCCTCAAATTGCCCTAGGTCTTCATGAGCAAGCATGTTGGATGCACACCCACTTAGTTTCTTTTTGAGCTTTCATATACTTATAGCTCTAGTGCATCCGTTGCATGGCAATCCCTACTCACTCACATTGATATCTATTGATGGGCATCTCCATAGCCCGTTGATATGCCTAGTTGATGTGAGACTATCTTCTCCCTTTTTGTCTTCTCCACAACCACCATTCTATTCCAACTATAGTGCTATATCCATGGCTCACGCTCATGTATTGCGTGAAAATTGAAAAAGTTTTGAGAATGTCAAAAGTATGAAACAATTGCTTGGCTTGTCATCGGGGTTGTGCATGATTTAAATATTTTGTGTGGTGAAGATAGAGCATAGCCATACTATATGATTTTGTAGGGATAACTTTCTTTAGCCATGTTATTTTGAGAAGACATAATTGCTTTGTTAGTATGCCTGAAGTATTATTATTTTTATGTCAATATGAACTTTTGTCTTGAATCTTTTGGATCTGAATATTCATACCACAATTAATAAGAATTACATTAAAATTATGCCAAGTAGCACTCCGCATCAAAAATTATGTTTTTATCATTTACCTACTCGAGGACGAGCAGGAATTAAGCTTGGGGATGCTTGATACGTCTCCAACGTATCTATAATTTTTGATTGCTCCATGCTATGTTATCTACTGTTTTGGACATTATTGGGCTTTAGTATCTACTTTTATATTATTTTTGGGACTCACCTATTAACCGGAGGCCCAGCCCAGAATTGCTGTTTTTGCCTGTTTTAGGGTTTCGAAGAAAAGGAATATCAAACGGAGTCCAAATGGAATGAAACCTTCGGGAACGTGATTTTGTCAACGAATAAGACCCAGGAGACTTGGACCCTACGTCAAGGCACAAGAGAGGAGGCCACGAGGTAAGGGGGCGCGCCTGCCAACCCCAGGCGCGCCCTCCACCCTCGTGGGCCCCCTGTTGCTCCACCGACGTATTCCTTCCTCCTATATATATATCCATGTACCCCCAAACGATCAGATACGGAGCCAAAACCCTAATTCCACCACCGTAACTTTCTGTATCCATGAGATCCCATCTTGAGGCCTGTTCCGGAGCTCCGCCGGAGGGGGCATCGATCACGGAGGGCTTCTACATCAACACCATAGCCCCTTCGATGAAGTGTGAGTAGTTTACCTCAGACCTAAGGGTCCATAGTTAGTAGCTAGATGGCTTCTTCTCTCTTTTTGGATCTCAATACAATGTTCTCCCCCTCTCTTGTGGAGATCTATTCGATGTAATCTTGTTTTTGCGGTGTGTTTGTTGAGACCGATGAATTGTGGGTTTATGATCAAGTCTATCTATGAATAATATTTGAATCTTCTCTGAATTCTTTTATGTATGATTGGTTATCTTTGCAAGTCTCTTCGAATTATCAATTTGGTCTGGCCTACTAGATTGATCTTTCTTGCAATGGGAGAAGTGCTTAGTTTTGGGTTCAATCTTGCGGTGTCCTTTCCTAGTGACAGTAGGGGCAGCAAGGCACATATTGTATTGTTGCCATCGAGGATAACAAGATGGGGTTTTCTTCATATTGCATGAGTCTATCCCTCTACATCATGTCATCTTGCTTAAGGCGTTACTCTGTTTTTAGCTTAATACTCTTGATGCATGCTGGATAGCGGTCGATGAGTGGAGTAATAGTAGTAGATGCAGGCAGGAGTTGGTCTACTTGTCTCGGACTTGATGCCTATATACATGATCATGCCTAGATATTCTCATAACTATGCTCAATTCTGTCAATTGCTCAACAGTAATTTGTTCACCCACCGTAGAAAACTTATGCTCTCAAGAGAAGCCACTAGTGAAACCTATGGCCCCCGGGTCTATCTTTATCATATTAATCTCCTACTACTTAGTTATTTCCTTTTCTATTTACTTTGCCTTTATTTTACTTTGCATCTTTATCAAAAAAAATACCAAAAATATTATCTCTATCATACCTATCAGATCTCACTCTCGTAAGTTGCCTTATAGGGATTGACAACTCCTATTTGCATTGGTTGCGAGGATTTATTTGTTTTGTGCAGTTACGAGGGACTCGCGCGTAGCCTCCTACTGGATTGATACCTTGGTTCTCAAAAACTGAGGGAAATACTTACACTACTTTGTTGTATCATCCCTTCCTCTTTGGGGAAAACCAACGCAGTGCTCAAGAGGTAGCACGGATCCGGTGGGGCAGGGTCGCTGCTTCTCCTTGTGCTGCCGGGTGCGGGATCTACAACAGGGGTCGCCGCTGGCGGGAGCCTCATCTTCTTGGCGCTGGGGTCAGCCGACTCCATTCTCCTCGAGGGCGTCGCGTCACACTCATGGATTTGAGTAGAGTAACGAATGACGAGCCTAGTTGTAGTGCGAGTGAAGAAGAAGGGGAGCTAGGGTTTTTCTGTAGTAGTGTGGAAGAAGGGGAGCTGGGGTTTTCTGTCAGAGTGAGGTGACGAATTTGGGGGTACGAGTGGAGCGAGCTGACGTGAGGTGGGTGGGAGTGAGGAGGAAGAAGAGCACCCAGGTTTTTTGGGGGCGGTGTGCTGGGTGTGGGTAGCGCCTCTCATTAAGTAAATATATTGGCTTTTGAATTGATTTTATTATTTACTAGGGTGGATGGGATGTTTTGTCTTGGGCCCATAGAAACAATTACTACTAGTACAGTGGAGACACTCTATAGCTACCAGAAAAACAATTACTACTAGTACAGTGGATACACTACCGCTTCTGGCTCCTCCTAGGTCATCGAAACGTCTCCCTCTACTGAATGTCATTTTACTTTTGTTCACCGACATGCGGGCCAAGCTGCGTGCGGGCCCAAATGCCATCCACCAAATTAGAAGGCAGTATGCAGGCGGAGAGTCACCCCAGTCGTAGCGTGGCGGTAACGAGCCGTCCTATCACAAAACCCCACCTCCCCACAGTTTAAGTTTGACGGACGAAGAAACCATCATTTCACTCTTCGTTGAATCCCCTTCTCCCTCACCGTCTTGAAGAAAGCCAACACTCGCATCTGCAACTGTTCTTCTCTCCCAATGAAGGGAAGGTAAGCAGATCCGTGATATTGGTATATTTTCGTTCAGAGAAAAAAAAGAACTTTTGCAAAGCAGTAACCGATCCTCACTCTCTTTTTTGTTTCATTGTCATTGCGATTGTGTTATCCTTTCAATGGTCTCCTAGTATTCGTCAGCGTGAACGATGCACCTACACCCCTGCCCCGATCTAGGTGGTCCGGCCGGATTTGTGACCAGCCGTGAGCAGAGAGAGAGTGTGGCCACCTATGTCTTGCTTAGATCTGGAGAGCATGAGAGAGTGAAAGAGAGGAACCCCGGTAAAGGAAGTGCTAAGGCTCCTGCTTATATATATAGTGGAGTGATTTTGTTGTACCAGCTTCAAAAAATGCGCTCCTACATGTACCCACGAGTGGGTGTGAGAGAACTAGTGCGTGCGTGCACTACTTCTCTTCATGAGAGTACAATATACTATGCCCAAAGAATTTTCGCCACAAGAGTAATTGTATAAGTGTGTGCGACATCTTTTTTTAGAAGTTCTGAGGGTAGGGTGTGAAGAGCACATATGTGTGTGACGTCTACCTGCAGATAGACGGTGGGTGCGAGAGGACTCGGGAGAGTCGTGACTCATGAGGGTGAGTGTGTGTGTGAGAGAGAGTGGGCACGTATCAATGCAATTGTGTCCGTAAATCATTATCCAACAAACGTTCGCCACAAGCCGTTTCCTGACGAACGCTGTAAGAACCGTTAGATCTGCATCCGACAGTGTCAGTTTTGCCATGTCATTTAACAGAGCAGCCACTCCTCCTACACACAAATCTTCCACGTGAGTGTTAGCAACTGCCGTATGCTCCCCCCTCTATTCCAAAATGTAGTGCATATAGCTTTATTGAAAATTCGAACCTCGCAAACTTTTACCAAGTTTTCGTGTACCAAAACGCATATATAGAATACCCAATATATATATATATATATATATATATATATCATTTCATTCATCTTCGAGAGGTAACTATAAAGATGGGGGAGGAGTCTACAAATAAAGACCGTCGTATCACCTGCAACAATTTCAACCATCCTTTGGTTTGAAGGAATATCATAGGAACTCTATATGATATGATTTTTATAGGATATTTTCCTTTAGAGCCAATTGGTTCATAGGAATAGATTCATATACTCCATATTTCAAAGGAAATAAACATGATATCATTTTTATAGCTTTAGATCCACTTGGTTCATATGAATGGATTCCTATGCTCCCATAATTTCAAAGGAAAATAAACATTAGTGTATATTCAATAGAAAAGTTCCTATGATGTGAACCAAATGACATCTCTTTTCTAATCCCTCCTCATAGGAATTGAGATACATGTCATCTCTAGATTCAAGAGAAAAGTTCCTATGATGTGAACCAAATGACATCTCTTTTCCAATCCCTACTCATAGGAATTGAGATACATGTCATCTCTTTCCCTACAACTTCCATGTATACATCTTCTGTTCCTAAATAGCTAGTACAACCCACTAGTAGCTTTTTTCCTAGACATGCAACGATGGCACAAGAACACGTCATGCATGCAAGTCATAAATCACATTGTTTTTTCTACTCTATGCATGCAAGCACCACATCATCAATTTGTGCATGTTACTCATAAGTTATTTCTTGCATTGAATTTTCAATTGACAATGTATGTGCTGGTCACGTGCACGCATATGTAGTTCACATTCACATTTTTCTTAGAAATGCCATTCTTTTAACTGCAATTCATTTTTTTCTCTTTGTACTCCCTCCGTCTAGGTGTGTAAGTCAGCTTCCGAAAACCGAATAATCCCAAAATGCTTTGGCATGGTACATTAACTCCCTCCTGATTTCTTGTTTCGTGACATATCAACCAATAAGAGATGTGGGCCGTGCATGCTTTCTCAAAATGCAAGCACTTCTCCTTTGTTCTAGAATCTTCCGTATCATAATTGCCCAAACTTTTTTTTCTAAATGAATTGCCATTATTTGTTTTTGACTTTATGCTTTACAATGCACAATCCCATGAATCTTAACCTTTTCATAAAATTAATTGATTTTGAATGAGATTAACTATAAGAACTAAACAAACATCTACATCATGCATATATGACTCAAAGCTTTACATGCTATAGTGTGTATTTATTCATAATTTGGTTTCCAAATCTCATGCGTTCAATGCATGTGTACCTTACAATTTTTAGGTAGACTAGAAAATTTCACGCGGCCGCGGGTATATCAAAATGCAGGGCCCGTGCATCATTGCCTTTTGGTCGAACCTACGTCCACAATTTTTTGTACGTATATCCCCACTGGTCCCCGAACCCAAAATGTTGCCTCGTTCCCATAAAACCAAGCGGCCCACACATATTAAGGCGTCGACTCGAACTCAATCCCTCTCCCGTTTACTATGACGTGGCCCCGCACGCCGTAGTACTCCTACAAACCCTACCATCGCACACATCATCAGTTTTCTTCAAGAGGACGAGGGAGAAGCGGATTTGTAATGGAGGCGCTTTCAAAAAATGGATTTTTAGTGGAGGACCCTACCCTAGGGTGCCCTATGTAGCTGCCACACGCATCATTATTTTGCTCTTTTCTTTATGCTCTTGCGCCCCAGAGTGAAATGATGGTTGCTTCGTCCGTCCAGCTTAATGCGGGAAAGGTGGGGCTTTGTGATTTGATCCCTCATCGCTCATTTACTACTACTGCAGTGCTACGACTGGGGTGCCTCCAAGTCCAACTGCTGCTCCGAACTGTAATTTGGTGCATCGCACGTGGAAGAAGATGGTGGATGAGCCACATGTCGGCCAAGGGGGTCTTGTTAAGTGTGTCACCATGTCATGTGCAGACTGACCCTGCTTGAGGCCTCATTCGGTTTGGAGGATTTTCGTAGGAATAACATAGGAACAAGGATTCTGGAGGAAAATTTCCTATATATGCATTCGGTTTATAGGAAATGTGTATAGGGATATCGTAGGAATACTACTCATTTCCTGTGTTTTTGGAGGAAACTACACATCCACTCAAAGCTCATTTTGCACGTAGGAACAAGGCAAGTCAACTCCTTAGGATGGCAAGTGCCATCCTATCAAATTCCTATACTACTCCTAATTCTACGTTCTGATCTCCTGCAAACCGAATGAGCTCTGAGTTGCTATGCCAACACGACAGGAGCAGCCTACCACTTGGTTTTGCTCCTTGGTGAATCCCGACTATATTGATCTAACTAGCAATGTGCCCGTGCGTTGCAACGGATCCAAAATAGAATAATACATGTTCACAAAATTGAAAGAAAAACACAATAGTTTGGTGTATATATCACTAAAAATATACTCGGATTAGGTTTCATTCAAAATATATTCCTTGTGGCTGTTTTGATGAGGTGGGGGAGGGATGTGGTTGGTTTCAAGATACTAAGGGGTTTCTACAAATTGGAGCAGAGGAGTGGGGTCTTGTTGCAAAAATGCCATGACTTACATCATAGTCATTAGATGCAGATCTGATGGTTAGAAATGACGGATGGAAAACACACCATCATCACCAACTGAGTCTTTTATAGGAGTAGAGAAAAGATACGTACTGTACTACCCTCTCCGTCTCGGTTTATAGGGCGCGCACATAGTTCTCGGTCATCCATTTGACTAACTAAATATGAGTTACTATGTCACAAAAAGTATATCATTCGATTCTTAAGCGTATGTAGTTTGTAAACATATACTGTTCATCACATATATAGCCAGTTAAATTCTCAACCTAGATCGGCGTGCATGCCCTGTAAACCAATATGGAGGAAGTAGTAAAAATCAGGTGATTTTACCGAGCGATGGGCGGCGGAGCATGGCCTGTCATGCGGTCCCACGTGTCATGATGTACCAAGGCGATGCATGTGTCCCTCTTGAGTCAGAACAATGGCAGAAGCAATACTACATGGTTTTCTTGAAGGAGATGATGGCGAAGCGAAGTGTGAAATAATGGTTGCCTCGTCCATCTGGGAAGGTGCGACATTGTGATTTGACATCTCATTTCTCATTACTACTACTGGGGCGGTACGACTGGGGTGCGTCCCCCCTGTTGTTCCGCACTGTTATTTGGTGCATGACACATCAACCCGGTTGCTATATGTCCCACATGTCGGCAAGAGGAAGTACAAAATTCATGAAAGTGAGTGTCGATGGAGGAGTACAAGACACGGGTTGGTTTTTGCTGCTTCGCACGATCCATCGATACAAACCCGAACTAAAAAAAAGGCGAGGGCGGATCTTTTCCCACGCGGTAGGCAGGGGAGTTTGGCATGGTCTGTTCGAGGCAACGAGGCAGGAAGGGAAATAAGGAAATAAAGGTTCAGCAACTTAGTTTTGGGAAAATCTGATTTTACGGAGTACGTACCCACTATGGAGGTAGTATACTACTTACTACTCCCTCCTTTCCTGTTTATAGGGCTCGTCTAAAAAATCGTTTTTCTGTTTTATAAGTCTCAATTCTACTAGTAGTAGTAGTACCGTCACATGTTGGATTTCGAGGTGCATTAAATCACCTGATGCAAGCATTATCAAGAGAAAACTCACCAATGCATGCAGAAGTTCTTGGAAATTTAGTGGTCCTGCATGCATTCGTTCTAATTAATGCCCCAGTAAACATAACTTCTTGAGAAAAACGAGCGTACATTGCTTATGCAAACTATGAAATTAATTCCACCACTCATCGTCTACCTTGGTTGGAGAGATTTTGAAATTGAGCCATAAACTGGCAAGGAGGGAGTAGTAAAATAGCCTAGGGTAGTTTGCTGCACCACGGACTCCAAGGAAATTGTTGTAGTAGTAATACTCCTATATACTACTCCAAGGAACTTGAGCCATAAACTAGAAAGGAGGGAGTACTAGTAACAGACATAGTATATTCCAAACAATATGATAATCTCTCCAACCAAGGTAGGGACGAGGAGTAAACGGGGGGAGTAGTAAAATTTTCTCCTCGGCCTGCACGCCACTGCGCACGTGGGTGAGGGAGCGGGCGTAGGCGTAGTAAGAAAGCTTCACCTCGTCCTGCGAGCCCCCACGCCCGTGGGCGGGGGAGACGGCGTAGTAAGCAAGCTTCTCCTTGTTCTGTGAGTTGATAGGACACATCAAAAGTAATACTTACGTACAAAGCATCTCGAGTGTACAGAACCTTGCCTCCAAGGTAGGCCCCATATGACGCGTCAAGTCGCAATTTGTTTGTTCACCCATGGTAGACGATCCTCCATCAAGTGGACAACCAGTACACGTATCAAATTACCATGTGGGCTGCCTTTTCGTACAGACATGAGCTCCATCGTGTACCCGCGCGGGTGTGGCTGGGAAAGAGACGGGAGTACGTGCGCCGTGCGTGCACCTCTTCGCTTCATGCACGTCCCCCTCCTACATGGGTGTGTGAGGGAGAGAGAGATACAAACTTAGACATAATGTGCCGTCCATCCCCATGCCTCTGCCCAGTCCGACCACCATTCACCACCAAGCCCCACTCCTCCTCACCTTATCTCTTATCTTTCTTGAGATATCATTTTTTCGATGAAATTCTCGAGCTACCAGTTTTCCGATAAAATTCTCGAGATATCATTAGTTTTTACACATGGGATTACTCCTGCATGGGTCAATCACAACAGGTGTTTTGTAAAAAATGCATCTTGATGTTCTGTGCAATGCACGGGCATCTTGCTAGTCCATGAAAACAACACATGGCAAAATTTCACGGCGAACAAGGGATTTGAATCTGTTGGGAGGGGCTGTTTGGATTTTGCCCGGGGTAGCCGAAATATTGGCGACCCTTTTGTCCACCGGTGCCTTTGTCACCGATGAACGAGGAATGGCTCGGGTGTTCATGCATCCTCCAGCACGCACGTTGGAGACGAGCTCTCATGAGCTGTGCTTTTTTTGTCCCACCACGCCGCCTGAGCCAGCCGCCGACCGACCGCCGACCCGCATATTACGCCATCCAACCATAGCCGCACACATTCTAACAGCAACTCAACCAACCGGACGAAATTCATGCAAACACGGTGATATTTCTTATAAACAATGATGGAGTTCATACAAAATACCAGATTTTCATACAAACATGACGGATTTCATTACATTCAAATCAACTAAGCGGTGCTAGTTCTGGACAGCACAGGTATATAATACCTGGCCTAAATGGTCGCCCGCCGATCCATTTGTGTTCCTCATGTCCGGCAGCACGATTACCGGACTGTCGGGAGCCCCAGAGGTATATGCTTCAGCGCAAAGGACGTCTCGCTTTCCCGCTGCCCAACTAATATGGTTGGCTAATGCCCAAGATGATGGTGGAAGGGGGCATCTCCGCTTCCGTGGAGCCCATGTGGGGTCGACGAAGGTCTTCGCAACAAAGATCCAGCAAGACACCTGTTGTGTATCCCGGTGTCGCCTCCACGATGGCCTTCATGGGACCCAAGCGGCGGCGGCCTCCCGTGTTCTACTTCTCCTCGATGATGGCGGCGGACGTGGAGGCGCTGGCCACCGACTCGTCGCTCTCCGTGCACCCGGCTTCAATCTCTGCTTGCATGGTGCGGCCGCCGGCATGGGAGTCTCGGCCACAGAAACAGGAGACGCGGTCGAAGACACGGGAGGCGCGGTATGAGGCGGCAGCATGGACGGCACCGACGACGCCCATGCTCCACTCCTTGTCAAGCTTGCCTAGAGCGGCGAGTTGCTGAACCGCGCACCGGCTTGGGGCGGCAACTGGCTCCGTCGGGTGAGGGGAGGGAGGTGGATCAGCGAGCTGCATAGCTCGTATCCGGCGGGCTCGGTGGGCCACCCAGCCGACTTGGATGCGGGATAACTACTCTTCGTAAGACATTGTAATTGTGGAAAAAATGGCAAAGGAGGAGTTAGGGGAGCGGCAGAGGGGTGTGATTCTTGGCCGGCGTTTGGCCTCGTTTAAATAGGAGATTAAATTAACAGCGGACGGGAGGAGCTCGGCCGGCGTTGCGTTTAATGCCGGCACGGTCATGAACGGACGTGTGTCTAGAGTGGGTTTCTTGGCTTCCACACGGGGTCCATGGAGGCATTTGAATGCGACAAGGAGGCGTGTTCAGTCGGGCGTGCATCGAGTGGTGCCCTCGACTCTGATGTACGACACCACGCCATTCTTCCACTAACATGTGGGCTTTTTCGGTACATGGCCTGCATGTCAGTGACCCAATGCAGGTAGCGCACGGCAGAGGAACTTTTGGTGGGCCAGGGCGGTCAGAAGCAGGCATTTCATGAACCGATGATTGTTCATTGAGTGTGACTTCATCTATTTCATCTAGATAAGCCTACTATATAATGTAAGAGAATTTTAAAATTTTCATAGATACGTTGATATCTCGTTCGATACGTTGTGATTCATAAAGACCGCTGCAAACATCAATGTTCTGCTTCTCACAGATAAGATTGATTAAACCTTGCAAACTAAGGATTAGATTGATTAATACTCGTAACAATCCATGTCCTTAACAAAGAATGCACGCACGTATAGGTTGAGCGTGTGTCTTGCGTCGTGTGCGGTGTGCATGCAGGCGTGCGAGTGTTGCGTGCATGCATGTGTATGTTTCAGTGTTGCATGCATGTGTGTGTACGTGCATGTGTTCGTGAGTGCATGTGTAAGTGTCAGTGTTGCACGCCTGCATGCATCCGTGTGTTTGTTATGTGTACATGTAAGTGTTGCACGCCTGCATGCATGCGTGTGTTCATGCGAGTGTTGCGTGCGTGCATGTGTATGTGCGGGGTGAGGCTACATGTAAGTCGACTGCCTTTTTCATCTCTGGTCAGTAGATTTTCCAGCCGTTTGATATGAAATCAAGGGCTTGCAGTTTATCTTCAACCTCCCCCCCCTGAGCCGCCAGCCCCCGCCGGCCGAACCGATGGCCGCCGCCACCCGCGGCCGGCCCGCGCGGCCACGCCGCCTCGCCCGCCCCGAAACCACTCCCCGCCGCCGGTCCGCTGCCACCCCGGCCATCCCTCTAGGCCCCCCATGCAGAGCTTTTTCTCCAGCGATCCCCACGCCACCGCCGGTGACTGCCAACCATAGGTCTCACGACTTCAAATCCCCACCGACCACTAATTTATTACCATTTATGTCCTTCATATACGCGCTGACGGGTGGGCCCTTTGGTAATGTGCGCTGTTGAATGTAGACCATTTGACTGGTCAATTGATCGTGTCATCAACAAATTACGGAGCTGTATGGTGAGCCAGTGACCGTATGATCACCCAAAAATGTATTTTATTAACACAGTACAGACTCAAAACTGCCATTTCTTTCTTTCGTATATGCGCTGACACGTGGGCCCCACGGTTACATGCCCCGATGGTGCAACACTAGTTGCGCCACGTGGAACGTCTGACTGGTCAATTGATTGTGTCATCAACCAAATATGGAGTTGTACGGGTGAGCCAGTGACCGTATAATCATGACATGTATTTTTTTAACACGGTACAGACGCAAGCGCTCATATATAGGCACAAGCACTCACCGCTATAAGCACACACACGCAGACCCTACCCCTATGAGCACCTTCAAGAGAGTGAGCCAGCATATGATCTTGAGATTTTACGAAGTGACCATAGGTGCCTCGTAGTCGAGTGGAACGTCTCCTCCCACTGAACGCACATCGCCAGAAAAATACTGAAATTAACCCAGGATAAATGCGAGCACCAGGACTTTAACCCTGGTGGGCTCGAGAAACCACTGTCCTCCTAACCATCCAACAACAGGTTGGTTAGCACCACAAAATGTATGTGCTGACCGTGATGAGCTTATTCTAAAGTCTAGTGACCATATCGTGCTTTTGCTTCAAATACAATGACCGTAAGTGTCGTCAACAAAATACGGAGCACGCATCAAATACAATGTTCGTCAGTGTCATCAACAAAATACGAAGAGGTATCGTGAGCTAGATAACGTATTATCACCACGAGAATATATACGATGACCGTAATGAGCATATTCTGAAGTCCACAGACCATATAGTGCTTTCGCTTGAAATATAATGACCGTCACGCGTGAATGTGTCATGGGCATGCATACTTTTAGAGGGCCGAGAGATAGTGTGTGCGTACGTGAAAGTGGTGTAGAAAGAGGGGGTGTCCGGTGGAGACAAGGAGAGATATGCCCTTCGTTTCTCTTTCCCGTGACTAATATTTTAGGAGAAAATATAAACATTCACAATGTAGAACAAATATATTTGGATGCACCATGCAATTAACTTTCATGTATAACATTGTACTATTTTATATGATTGTTTTCTTAGTGGCCGATTGCGTGTGTGGTGTGGTGGGCACATCATTTCTAGTTGGGGTGGGCACATCATTTCTAGTTGTGGTGGGTCAACATGAGGACTCATGGGTCGGTTCCATCCTACGCCACATAGGTTGGACCGAGACACATTTTACGAAGACCCATGTGGAGGACTCGGCGTACGACACAAAGCTACCAGAGTCGTGGAGGACTCTATCCCCGCTGGTGATAAGCCGACTATATATGATTTGTAACCCTAGGCCCCGAGTATGTTAGAGAAGCCTTAGGGCTAGTTCTTCGATAGTATACACACACGCACAATGCCTGGTATTCATGTGTACTTTGTACACACCCCTATCACTAATATACAGTACCAGGAGTAGGCTTTTTCCTCAACTGCAAGGGTCCAAACTTGGGTAAAACTTTTCCTCGTATTACCATCCAGCCTAACAGTCAGGGATATCCTACCGAATGGTCTGATGGTATCATATCTGCCAACTACTAAGAGAGAGATGTGTCTGGGGGGCAATGTGTGCGAGAGAGGCCTAAAGATAATGTGCGTGCAGGAGACACGTAGGCACATATATGTGCATATAGATGGCTAGTAGAGACTGCGTGTGTATATATGCATGTGAGAGAAATAGTGTTTTCCAACTGAGATTAGTGAAAAGAGTGGTACATAGTAGTCAGAAAGAGGGAGACACAGATATAGAGGGAGTGTGTGCGTGAGACACCCCGACACCCCAGGAGAGATTGTGAGCATGTGTGAAAGAGAAATGTCGATGTATATAAAGTGTGTGCACTTATGCGTTAGATAGAGAGATATATAGCAAGTTTGTGAGAACGGGCCAAGGCATAGTGCATCTACGTGTAAAAGGCAGTTATACGCATTAAATTAAAATATAAATGGCATTATTATTTTTGGATGAGATCATGTATTTTGCAATTTGCGTATGAACGAAAATCGGTCTATCAGACACCCATACTCTATTGAATTCTAACATGTGCATCTGTTTATTTCACATTATCGATCCATAGAGTGATAGCGGTTTGAAATACAGGCAATGCATTGCTTTTGCAATTCATATATAAACATTAATTACTTCACTCCGTGTTTTTAGTGTGAAGCACTTTATACATTTGTCACTTACATGGATACATTCCAAATTGCTAGCTACGGAATAGAATACATGTTGAATTCAACATAAAGGGGTTTCGAAGATTCGAATTCATAGGAAGTGCATTCATCTATTTGAACCTGAGATAATGGCATTTGTAAATCAGATCTAAAAGGGGCATCAATCTTTGTTGTGTGTTTGAACATGCTATATATTCATACGCATGTCTAACTATTTTTTGTAACCAAGGAGATTATATCTGGAACCATGCATGAACTGAGGTAAGTTGCATATTTTTAATATATACTCGTGTACAATGTATATTCAAATGTACCCCCTCCATTCAAAAATAATCGTAGTTTTAGGATTTTCAAGAGTAAAGATTTGTGAAGTTTGACAAATCCTCAAAGTTCAATTCAAGAGAACCGAAAACATTAATGCTTTTGCTCCCAAATATTGAACGAAGCACCAAATAAGCCTCTGGCCACCCGAAACCGCCCGAGACTAATGTTTGGTGGTAGGAAATTATTATCCCAACTCTGGCACGTGTAGCCTATCGGCCCGATGTCCAAAGGTCTAAACCGGGGTAGGTTTGTAAATTCACCAAGACGCCAGTCTCAACCGCCTCCGAGAAGCATGCATACGCCGTGAGCGCCTAAACACCCATGCGCTCGGCCGAAATCTATCCCGCCCACCATTTGGGACACCTGAGATTACTGTCCTACCCCCAACCCGCAATATGTCCGAAATTTTAGATGGGGGCAAAGTTTGTAACTTTCCCCCAAATTTCAAACAAGCCCGTCCCAAACCGAAACATTGTTCACCCTTAGTTCCCCTCCCTCCATTTCCCCATTCATACTCCATGGGCGCCAAAACCCCCTCTCCACCAGCCGCGAAACCCCAGCCTCCTCCATCCTCCACCCCATCACGCCCAATCCACCGCCGCCCTCCTCCATCACGCCGGAGCCGGTACCCCGACGTCGTCATCCAACACAACCGCAACCGCAACCCCCTCAAGGACTTAGCAGCTGAAGCCGAGGTAGAGCTGCCTCCATGACACCGACGCCGACATGCGCCGTACCAGAACCACTTCGACCACGCCGTCCTGTGCCTCACCACTGCCACTCCACTGTCGCAACTGTCCACCGCACCGGAGTTGTTCCCTCTACGCCGTCGTCCGCCGCCTCGGATCTGGTTCCCCGCCGCCGACAGACGACCACCGCACCACACTCAACAACTTGGCCATGGGTTCGTCCAAGGCTCCACCGTCCTCCACGACTTCTCGTTTCCAGCGAACCACAAGAAGATCGTTGGAAAAATAGAAGGAGGACATAGCACTGCCAGCAGAAAGAGGTACTCCTCTTTCCTTATTCGTGCAAATCTTACGTCTCTGCTCACATCGTATTCATCCCATGAAAGAAACTAGTTGAGCACTTCGTACTGCATCTTCTTCGTGATACTAAATGCACAAGGTTTCCTCCCATTTACTATTTCACCTTTGCTAGAGGTCAGTAGCCCGCCTGGATTTCAATTCAGGGTCAGTCGAATCGCAATCAAAAGAAGCGGCACCCACTTAGGCATGCGAAGCACCTAGTCCGCCTGTTCATTGGGGAAGCGGCGCATCGGTGTCTATCATAGGGGTGTGGGGCGCAGGAGCTGCTTGCACCTGATCTGGAGGTTGGCGGGGCTTGAAGGGATGGCCGGGGGCGGTGCCAAGCACGATGGTGCGGTGAGTTTGAGGGCAGGGCAGACACAGGGGACTAGCCGGTGGTCGCTGGCGTTTCGAGGAAGATCATAACACTAACTGACTGGAGGTAGATGAAGGTGATCTGCCCGTTCTTTGTACATCGGATGGTGCAGAAAAAATGGACTGACCTATTTGTTTTTAGTCGACTGTTATTTTCATAGGACCACACCTTGTGGTGTGCTGGAGGAGCATCTGCATTTCCCAGCCATCCCTGTGCTCATATTTCAAAATCCTAGAATCTAGTAATTTCTTGTGCCATGCATGTTTTAGATCTATCATATGTCTCCCGTCATTTATTTCTCACCAACCCGCTATCTGCTACCTTAACACTGTACTACTTGTGCACACACTTCACCCATACTCACACTATTTTTTTTATGCATGGGTATTTCAGACTCTGACGCAGTGTTGATGAATACAAAAAAGAAAAGACAGAAGTCACTCTAGTGTAATTTGAAGATAAGCACTAAGCATCCCAACGCTCTAAAGGGTGCAGTGCCAGTAGATGGAGACAGTAAACGTAGCTCTGCAGTTGATGATCTCAATTGCCACACACAACCATCCAAGGTGCTTGCTTTAACTTCGCCCTGTCAAATGTGGTTGCCTGTTGCATATGGTGTCTAGCTTGTATTGCTTCCAATTTGGTTAAATTGCATCAGCTTACTTTACACATTATAACTTTGATAATGACATGCCTTCCTGTTTTTGATAAATACTACATATGTCTATTAACCATGTTCATACATAAAACTAATGCTCTTTTGTATCCCTCATCAATCACTTATGACGAGTCAGTCACCCCAGTGGGTTACTGTGAGACGCACTACTCGTTTAAAGAGTGCAGTGTCATCCTCCCCACATGATTCTCAAGAAACAGCAAGGCTAAATGAAGATAGTCAACGTAGCTCTCTAGTTGATGACTGCAATTACCCCACACCACCATCGCAGGTGCTTGCTCTTACTTGGCAGTGTGATATGTGGTTGCATGTTGCATATGGTGTCTACCTTGTAATGCTTCTAATTAGGGTACACCGCATCTGCTTAGTTAACACATTATACCTGTGAATATGACATCCATTCCTGTTTTTGGTACATATTATGTCTTTCTATTAACCATGTTCTTAATCAAACTACTTTTCTTGTGTATCCCTCATCAATCACTTCTGACGAGATACCTTCAAGTTGACAGTGTAATATTGGTTGCATCTTGCATATCATTTCAAACATGTATTGCCTCTAATTTGTTGAAGTGCCACTTATAATGAGACATGTCTAACTTGGTAGAGTGATTTTGGTTGGATCTTTCATATGGTGTCTAGATTGCATTGCTTCCAATTTGTTGAAATGCCTTCTGCTTAGTGTTTTTCATACATATACCATCCTCCTACAATGTGGTTGTCGTACATAAAAGTTGTGTTCATCCGTATCATGCATCAACGAATTTGGAAGTGTGAATTTCATTCCTTTTTCTTGTGTGTTTGCTTGGCAAGGCAAAATCTAAAAGGACGAAGGCACAGAATGATGGTGGTCCTCTGGAGCAACCGAAACAAATGATCTCTGCAAATTCTCTTTCTACTCCTACTGTAGTGCAAGTTCCAAATCTCATCTCCCCTACTCTACAACCCCAGGTGCTTGCTCTAACATGGCAGTGTGATATCTGGTTGCATGTTGCATATGGTGCCTAGCTAGCTTGTATTGCTCCTAATTTTTTAAATTGCATCTCCTTAGCTTACACATTATACATGTGAATATGACACGCCTAGAGAAAAATAGGCACATCTAGAATACCAAATGCACATCATTGGATACATAATGAGTTGTATTTTCATATTGCACATGTTTGGTATTGTAGATGTAGACAATTTTCTCTATACACTTGGTCAAAGTTCACAAAGTTAGACTTTCAGAAAAATCTATAGGCACCACATTGTGGAACAGAGGGAGTATTGCTTCTAATTTGGTCAAATACATTTGTTAGGCCACCCTTTTAATTTGGCAAAGTGATATTGGTTACATCTTTCATATGGTTTCTAGCTTGCATTGCTTCTAACTAGTTCAAACACCTTGTGCTTAGTTTACACTTTATACATCATACATGTCAATATGTCATGTCGTCCTGTTTTTCATACATATTCCATCCTCCTATCATGCATCTGTCTTACATGAAAGTAGTGCTCGTCAGTATCATGCATCAATGAGTTCTGAAGAGCAAATTTTATTCCTTTCTCTTGTGGGTTTGACTTGACAAGGCAAAATCAAAAAAGAGGAAGGAAAAGAGTAAGGAAGGCGATGATGGTGGTCCTCTGTAGCAACATAAACGAAGAATCTGTACGGATTCTCCTTGTACTGCTAGTGCATTACAAGTTCCAAGTCTCCGCTCCCCTACTCCACCATCCAAGGTGCTTGCTCTAACTTGGCAGTGTGATATCTGGTTGCATGTTGCATACGGTGTCTAGCTTGTATTGCTCCTAATTAGTGTAAACTGCATCTGCTTAGCTTACACATGATACGTGTGAATATGACACGCTTTCCTATTTTTGGTACATACTATATCTGTCTATCACACCATGTTCTTACATGAAACTACTCTTCTTGTGTATCCTGCGTGAGTCACATACGCTGGGACACCTTTAAGTTGGCAGTGTGATATTGGTTTGCGTCTTGAATATGATTTCCAGCATGTAGTGCTTCTAGTTTGATGAACTCCACCTATGACGAGACAGTTTTAACTTGGTAGAGTGATATTGATTGCACCTTCCATATGGTGTCTAGTTTGCAATGCTTCTAATTTGTTGAAGTGCCTTCTGCTTAGTTACCACATCATAGGTGTGAATATGTCAAGCCGTCCAGTTTTTTGTACATATTCCATCCTCGTATCATGACTTTGCCTTTCATCAGAGTAGTGTTCGTCAGTATCATGTATGAATGAGTTTTGAATAGCGAATTTTATTCCGTTTTCTTGTCGGTTTGACATCACAATGCAAAATCAATAAAGCGGAAGGAAATTGGTAAGGCATTGGATTATGGTGGTCCTTCCGAGCAACTAAAACGAAGGGTCTCTACATATTCTACTCCACCATCCCCTAACAAGATTCGCAAGACAACACAAGGCTAGACAGTCAAGGTAGCTGTGTAGATGATGAGCACATCTCCCCTACTCCACCATCACAGGCGCTTGCTCTAACTTGGCATTATTATATGTGGTTGCATGTTGCATATATTATGTCTACCTTGTATTGCTTCTAACTTTGTTGAATTGCGTCTGCTTACTTTACACATAATGCCTGTGAATATGACACATGTTCCTGTTTCTAGAACATACGTGTAGACGATGAGCACATCTCCCCTACTCCACCATCACAGGTTCTTGCTCTAACTTGGAACTGTTATATGTGGTTGCGTGTTCCATATGATGTCTAGTTTGTATTGCTTCTGATTTTCTTGAATTGCATCTGCGTAGCTTACAACTTATACCTGCAACGATCACTTACCCATAAGATACATTTCACTTGGGAGTGTGATGTAGGTTGCATCTTGCATTGTCTTCTAGCTTGTACTGCTTCTAATTTCTTGAAATGGCACTTACGACGAGACACTTTTTACCTGATAGTGATATTGGTTGCATGTTCATATGGTGCCTAGCTTTTTTTTCTTCTAATTTTGTTGAAATGCATTCTGCTTACTGTTTTTCATACATATTCCATCATCCTATCATACTCTGAATATGCAATGCTGTATTTTTTATGCATATATTCCATCCTCCTATCCTGCGCTTGCCTTACATCAAAGTAGTGTTCGTTTGTATCATGCATCAACCAGTTATGCAGAGATAATTTTATTCATCTTCTTTTGGTTTTGACTTCATAAGGAAATATCAGAAAATAGGAAGGAAAAGAGTAAGTTAGGGGATGTTGGTGGTCCTCCGGACCGATGCAAATAGAGACTCTCTAGATTTGCCACTGCTACTGCTAATGAAGTTGAAGTCCCAAGTCTACATGATGAGTTCATCTCCCGTACTCCACCATCGCAGGTGCTTGCTCTAAGTTGACAGTGTGATAATTGGTTTCATATTTCATATGTTGTCTAGCCTGTATTTCTTATATTTTGATTAAATTGCACCCGCTGAGTTTATATGTTATACATGTGCATATGACATGCCTTTTCTGTGTCTAGAATACACTGCATCTATCAATCATACCATGTTCTTACATCAAAGTACTGTTGTTGTGTATCCCGCACCAGTCACTCATGATTGGAAGCTTTTAACAAGGCAGTTTGATAGTGGTTGCATCTTGCATTGATTTCTATGTTGCACTGCTTCTAATTTTTCGAAATGACACTTTTAACTAGGTAGAGTGACATTGGTTGCATCTTTCATATGGTGTCTAGCTTGCATTACTTCTATTTTCTTGAAAATCCTTCTGCTTAATTTATACATTGTAGCTGTGAATATGTCACGTCGTCCTGTTTTTCTTACATATTACATCCTCATATGGTTGTCTTACATCAAAGTATTGCTTGTCTGTATCATGCATCAATGAGTTTTGAAGAGCGATTTTATTCTTTTGTGTTGTGGGTATGCCTTAACATGGAAAAGTCAAAAAAGAGCAAGGAAAAGAATATAGTAGGGAATGGTGGTACTCGTCGGGTGAAAGGGAAAAGGATCCTCCCTCGAGATTCTGCTAGTACTTATAGTACAGTAGAAGGTCCAAGTCCACCGGCCAAATCTACAAACATAGTATCACCTGCTCCACCAGCTACAACATCCGCTTCAACAGTACCAGCATCTCAATGAGTTACACGTTCGTTTGCTCCGGAACTGGCCAGTTCCCTAGCTGAATTCACACCTAACACTACTGAAGCACTACTGACACAACAGGACTTGGCAAGATCAGAAGAACCTCATGAGCATCAACACCAAGATGGTACCTGACCGAGTCAAGTTGCAGTTGCATACTCCTTTATATGTACTCTCACAGTTTGATGTGCACTAACACTTTCCATATTCGTTGTTGAACTAGCACCACGGCACAAGCGGAAACAGAGATCAGGGATAATTCTTGATAGATTAACAAAATCTAAAGGAGGAAGAATGGAGATCCATTTTGAGGCAGGTTTAAAAAGGCCACGTGATGCTACAGAGTCAGCCAAGTTAGTATCAGAGGCAGCCATTGCCGTTAGGTATCATACACGTATCCTCCCAACGTGGATCCAATACAGGAATGAGAAAGACAATACCCAGTTTAACACCTTCCTTGACCATATATCTGTAAGTAATGTTATTCGTCACAATTTGTAATATTGTCCTGCTATGTGCCATACTTTCTAGCTTCCTCCTAATAAGACTCACATTCTTTCTTCAACAGATGAGGTTCAAGTTGGATCCGAAAGATGATGCAACTAAACAAGCATGCACTCACGTTTTTCAGTATGCTCTGCGATAGTATCGGTACCACCTTAGAAAATCTCACTTTGAAGGCAAGGCTAACAATGAAATCGCTGAAACATCTCCAGTGGAATATATTACAGATGAAGACTAGACAACCTTTGTTAAACACTGGTCTGATCCAAAGTATCAGGTAGGGTATATGTATTTGATCAGACCACATATTGAACTTGTATTTATGTATGTGCCTTACAAGTGTATCTTCTTCTAGGCTAACTGTTTGAAGAACCGGTCTAAAGTGAAATTCGAACAGACAACAGGATCTCGTAGCTATATTGCACACTACGAGGCTCTTGTAAATAGCTGCTACTTCTTTCTTTTTTCTGTGCCATATTATCATATCTATATTGACTTGTTCCAAATACAGAGGTAAACCCGTGCGGACCAAAAAGAACCTGAACTAAATGTAGTGCAAATCTTCAAGGATTGTCACACCAGCAAGATGAAGGGCATGAGCACACCAGTTCATGTCGCTGTTGTAAGTCCTTACTCCTCCTGCCTTTGAACTGATTGGTACTATGATGTGTTCATTTAAGTTCTTTGTTTGCAACCAATGTCAGTTACTCTATTCACTTTCATACATAGTTGTCTTAACGTATCATTTCACCTTACATGGTTTAAAAGAGATGAAGGGTATTCTTTTGGTCTTGATCTGTAATCTAGTTGTGATGTTCACGTGCGCACACAATGATACAATAGCCTGTTTGTTTTATATCTGTTTGCCCATGATATGAATGATGTCTCTTTATCCTACTTTAAACCATGTATATTTATCCTTAGATGTCAACGAATGTGAGGAAATAGACAATACAGTAGGCATGCTACATGGACATATGTTCCGAAAGTGATTTTATTATGTAGTTGACACTACAATACATGCTAATGTATTACAGTAGTTCACCAAAATAAGTTATGTATAAATGTGAAACCTACTTTGTTTGTTTTTGTCTCATTAGTAACTTATCTGGTACACTAATCTACAAGTTCAAACTTTCAGCAAGCTATGGAATAAATGACTGAACAACCACAACCACCTGAAGGTGACGAGGCTACCACAGGCACAATGGCACCTCTTGCTGCAGTGCGTCAGTATCTCTCCACTCACAGTGCAAAAAGCACCTTCCTGCGTAATTCTGGGTTGTTTGTCAAGGTAACCTCGTCCAAATCGCCTACTGAACAAGATCTTCCGGCTAGACAGAGTGATATGCTCCAGACACAAGTCCAATCCCTAATGGATGTTGTGTCGGAAACAAAAATAGTGGTTGGTAAATGTCGTGAAGATATGAATGGTTTTGAAACCAGACTATCAGAAATTTGCTTCGTTGTTCAAGAGCAATGGCGGAAAAAATGGGAAGATCATGCTGCTCCATCAGATTCTACAGCCTAAAACATAAGCACTCGGGTCAAATGATATGTGCTTCTATACATCTGATGGTGCTTTTATCTGCAAGGATTGTAAAGTTTATGCCAACAGGCCTTTTGTTGTATGGTTGGAATTTATTTTGTTGTGATTCAGCATTTATGATGTTGCCAAAGGTTGCAGTAGTTACGACGCTATTTTTGTATAGTGTAGGTTTATCTTAGTAATGTATTCGGTCGAAAGCTTCGTAGGAGCCCAACATGCCAACATTCGTCGGGCCCATTCCAATTGGGCTAAAAACGATTCTGGGCCGAAATTTTCATGTATCCCACTAAAAAATATATCGGCCTAAATCAGCATACGCTTTCATATTTTTCTGGTAGGCACGTGCCCATAGTGGGCCTTTAACAGGCCTAAATATAATTTGGGCCCTAAGTAATAATAGGCTGTTTAGATGTGTAAATATCTCGAGCCCATAGAAAACATGGGCCTTTAGTAGGCCGAAAGTAAGATTGGGCCCTGATTGGGCCAAATAAGCCACTGGTCTTAGCAGGCCGAAATGGTTGCCCATTTACAATTCGGATCATCCACAGGCCAAAATTCAGACGGGCCATAAATGCGCTGACCTACTACACGTGCCTTTAACATGCCAGAAGTTCGGTCGGGCTTGATTAGTGTCATTTTTATATGGACCGTTAGTAGGCCCGATGTGGCGTTGGGCCACATATGGCCCATGGATTTCATGCGACATTAATAGGCCGAAAGTCACAACAGGCTGAAAGTGGCCAAAATCTGTAGTAGGCCTCTAACAGGTCGAATGTCAGGCATGGCCGAATATGACCCATATCCTTCACGGTCGTTTATGGGCCGAAAGTTTCAATGGCCTATAAATGGGCCCAAATGAAGCAGGACCTTTAATAGGCCGGAAACACACCGGGACGTAATTTGGCCCAAATTCTTAGCAGACTGTTAACGGGCCAGAAGTGACCATGGGCCGCAATGATGAGAAGTTTAGGATGAGCCATTGACAGGCCGATTTAACACTAGTCGTACGGTCCTTAACTGAGAATGTTGGGCCTTTAGCTAGGCCGGCCCATTTAATCTTTATGGGCCACTTTTGCGCCGGTCCACGTGTCAACGTATCATAGGCGCATCTCGCCCATTAGATGAGTGATACCTGTGCCAACGTGGAGCTGACACGTGGTTTCATCAGTCAATGAGAATTTTACACGTGGAAAATTGGCATTGGTCGTTGCTGTTAGCGGGTTATCGGATCCAAAACCGGACCCGATAGCTTAACGGTGTCCCGTTATGGTGGATGCCACGTGTTCGGCACCCTTGAAGAAAGCACTTCTATGATGCACGATTTATCGTCATAGAAGTGGACACTTCCATGATGATAATTTTGGTAATGTCATGGAACACTTCTACGACAGCACATGTATGACTATCTTGATTCTGTCATAAATTTGTCATGGATGTACATGCATGACAGAAAACGTGACCTACTGTGACAAACACGTATCATCACGGAAGTGTCTTTTTTTGTTGCTTGTCCCGTTTTACTATACAAATGCTATTCAAAGCTATGAATACATGTTATGTCCAATTAATTTTTTTCGCTGGCTGTATAATGCATGTAACCTACTCATACCAACATTTTAGTGCATTCCAAATGTCTATACTACTACTGCAATTCGAACTAAATTTGAATTCGTTTCTCTATTTCAATAAGAATATATTATCATGATTGTTGCCAAATTCAACCATCATTCGTGTATTACCTTAACAATACACCACATGATTACTATAGAGATAGATATGAACTATGTGTACTATATGAACTCGAATTCAATTTTTTGAATACACTTGATGTTGATTCCAAATAAGAGTACATTTGATGTACTAACTATATATTCATAATCTAAACCATGTTTCATACGTACACCGTGTTTATCACACAAAGTATAGTGCCCCGCCCCCTACATTATGACAAGTATTTAGCCCTAAGCTACAAAAGCCACACATTGGCCCAAATTATAATCAATGTTCTACATTATGATATCTTCTTAAAGTATTCGTGTCCACTTTTTCATAATGAATTATGATCTTTGTTCGTCTTTTACACCTTCACGATCCTCTTCTCTTTGTAGCTAGCTAGCGCTAACTTTGTATCGTGCATGCACACGCCCGCCCCCCTCTCACCCTCCCTTAGCATCCCATCCATCGCGCACACTTGTTATTTCTCTTTAGGTCGTTCACCCGCGGTGTGTGTAGGCCCCCCAGGTCCTTCTTTCCGGCACACACCGGTCGATATACCTCTCTACCCAAGTGTGGCTACCACAAACACATACTTCCCCTATTCTCTTCTCACCGTCCATGCCCCTCTATGTCCAATACGGTTCCACGCAGGTGCACACTTCCACCCCTCTTTTCATCGATCTCATACTCGCACACTCCTCCCCCCTCGACATGGTAGGCCTCTCACACCACCTCCCAGCCGCACCCCTCTCCCCCTGTCTGTCTCTCCGGACCTTATTTTCTTATAACCTATGCATGCATGTATACGTACCGATCTCCCTACATATAACCAGGTCGACTATAATTCGTTTTCCCCACGCACCGATAGACTTACCTTGCTAGTTATGTCTCTCCCTTTCTCGGACACACGACGATTGATCTTCCTATGTAGTTACGTATGCTTACCACAACCATATCGTCTCCCCTCATCATCCTTGCATACCTCCCGACCTGTCTCTCACACGCATGTGCATAGACAGACAGACATCCCCAACCCTCTCTTATTGATATTGCACTCGTACCCTCCGTTTGTCTAGCAGGCCTCTCCCACCATTTGTGAGATGCCACTCCACCACCGACCCTCCGACACTCTGCCTTTGTCTTTCTCCCAACCTTATTCCTCCGCTACACATATGCATGGATGTCAATCGATCTCCCTCAATACATAGCTAGGTCTCTCTCCTTCTCCACACATATACTAGTCGATCTACCTCTCTATAGTTAGGTCTCTGCCCCCTCCCCCCACACACACACCGATAGTCGAACGTTGTAGGTAGGTATCCATGCCACAGAGAAAAACTGCACCTCTGCCCTCTCAAATTCCAATAGGCCAGTCGCCCTGTATCTTTGACGTGGGAAAACACAAATTCGATGGCACTCTTTATCAATCACGCAACCACACACTTCATCCATGTTTTCGATTCTATCGATATCTCATGCCGATGATCCCTCCACTCTCTTCTCGTGGATCGCTCCCTCTATATATGATATATCCATGACTCTATTTCACACACATTCCATATGTTACGTTTTTTTGTTTGAGATATCATCGACACATTGCCTCTGTTTCGCACAAACCATCTCTCTCACACCCACCCACGTATGTACCTGCACCAAAAGAAGTGGTGCATGTAGGACGCACGTACTCAGTCTCGTTCCTGGACACACCCACGCGGGTACACGGTGGAGTTCGTTTCTATACGAAAAGGTAGCCCACGTGATAATTTGACGCGTGTAGCTGTTCTTTACTTGAAGGAGGGTCGGGTACCATGCCTAGACCGAACAAAGTTCGACTTGACGCGTTAGTATTAAATAAAGTTATATATTCCTCAATGGCATGTACATAATATAAAACAATTTTCATCGGGAAAATGAAAAAATCCGCTCCAATATATACAATGGAGCCTGCCTGTGGGGGTTTGTCTCTCGTCACACCATCTCACACAAGGCGGCGGTGGTCTCTCTCTCTCACCATTGGTCAGTGATCCGGCCGCATCCCGTCTGCCGGCAGAAAGGGATGATGTGCATTATTTCTCCGTTCGACGGCGTTGAGGCAGCACGTCCCGATCTGCAGTACCCGCCGTTCTCTCTGACCAAGCTGCAGTGCGGTAGGGCCTTAGCCACTTGCTTGTTGCCGCAGTATGGGCAGATCCCGGCCACCAGCGCCCTCCTAGTAACATCCCGACGACCCTCAGGTACAGCTTCCTCCGGCCTTGCTCGACTGCCCATCTTCCCATGTTGCTGCATGTGGATATTCTTTATTTGTTTACTTAAAACGTATCTTGACCGGCGTACTTTCCATCTTGCAATCTCGTCCTCAAACCATTTTTGATAAACCGCCATGATGCTATCTTTCCCTTATTACATGGAATATGCTTCTTTTTTGTCGGCGTATGTGTCTTCAACTCGTGTTATTGGGCAGTAATTGTTTCCTTTCTACCTCCTTTTGCAAACAGGGCTATCCATTTCACCTTGTTGCTATTGCGACCTTTTGGTGAACTACACAAATCACTTTTTTCTTAAGAGTGTTTTGTGCAGTTCTGCCAAAATGTCACACGGGCAACGTTTTTACATTTTTGTGGGACTATAGAAAGGGAGATTGGTTTTGCTATACTCCTCTCCTAATCTTCTCCAACAAGTAGCTAGTCCTAAAGAGAGACCATAGAGGTGATCGGCTTGTATTTGTGTGTGTTATGTTTCATCATCTAGTTCCACTATTATTGTAATCACACTGACTGGATATGTTTGGAAACAGGGATGGTTAGCTCGATTTTAGTGGAGCTGCACAAAATCATTGGATTGTGGTGTCCTCCATACACCTCTTTTTTGGCTACAGAGCTGGATGAAACTAGCTGCCAACCAATGAACATTGTGCCAAGGAAATGGAGTCAGGCCTACGAACATCATCGATCAATTATATTTTTTTCTTTATTTGTACACCTTCTCACAACTTTTTCTTCAGTTGTGATGTGAATATTGGCGCTGACTTGCAAACCATTGAGAAGCATTAGCAGCCATGGTAGTTTCATTTGTATTTGATGAAATGTTGTAACGAGATAATCTTGAGGCAACAGGACACATGAATCCTAAGTTGAAACCTTTTTTTCCTGCGGGAACCAAAGTTGAAACCTTCATAGCATCACATTACAATTTCAATAAAATTATGTGTACATATAATCAAATCCTGAAGGATTGATAGCAATGCCATAAACAATTCAACTTCGTTTCCCCGACATGTGGGACATCCTTCATCTGGCTCCACCTGCCATGCAGAAATATTGAGTGCACAACTGCAGTGAAAGATTCACCCCGGTCGTTGCGCCGCAGTAGTATTGACTAGTGAGCAGTAAAATCACAGAGCCCCACCTTTGCCACAGTAAGTTGCTCAGACGAAGCAACCATCATTTCTCTGTTCGTTGAATCCGCTGGTACTCCCATATTCCCAAAGTAATAAGTTGCTCGGGCGAAGCAACCATCACTTCACCTTTCCCACAGTAAGTACTAGTACCTCCTTTTTTTACTCTAGACACAACCACACGTGAATATTGGATGGTAGCAGCACATCAACTAAATCAATAATCGAAACCAACCAATGAACTACTACTAATGGTGAGCATTTGCTAGTATCATGTACTCCGCATGTCCATGTATATAGGGCTTAATGCATTTTCCGAGACTAACATTGGCCTTGTTTGGATCCATGGGTTAGAGTTAGTTTGAGCTAGTTGGGGCTCAAAGAGCCCTAAAGCATCCAAGCATGAGGTTTAAATTGGAGCAAGTTGCACCGAACCCACCAAAAAAACTATCCCACCCAAGAGGTGCTAATTGGAGATAGTTCTCATTGGGCCCACTAAAAATCACTTTTCTCTCTCCATCAAGTGCATTTATTGTCAATCTAACCCTGTCACCCAAACACCTCTTTGCCTACAGTTAATTCAGGGTTAGTCATGAGTTACTCTAACCTCTAGCTAAGTTAGAGTATCCAAACAGGAGCAGTATAGGACATGCAAGTTGCTCAAAGCATACAGTCAAATTCGTACGTGAAAGGATATTTTTTTGAAAACGGAACGTGAAAGGATCTTCAAATGATATAATTTTTGAATTATATAAAATCTTATCAATAGTCAAAGGCATCCTCGAAGAATACATTACACCCTATATAAAATCTTATCAATAGTAAAAACCAAGTATTACTACTACACCAAACAACTTCAAAACGAGAAACTGGACCCACTCACGGCACGGCACGCCTGTCTCGTTTGGTCCGTTGGTCAAAGCGCTTCCTCTTCTTGGCATAACAATAGAGTACAGTAAAAAAATTAGAATGCTCTTGGCATGTCACTAACATGTGATGAGTTAACCGACCTCAATAGATGGCAAAAATGCCAGCCCGCCACACTTTGAGGGAGACGAGGAGCAAGAAGCGATTCGGGCTGTTGGATTACTAGAGCTAGGTGTCGCACGGAGGCCAAGAAATATGGTGATAGTGTGGGTTAGCCATGTAGTATGATGTAACTACACTGGGCTGTTGTGTTTCGTACTCTTCCGGTCTACTGTGGAGATGATTGGTTGACTTTATATCGCCGAATAATATAAAATATTATGAGTGCAGACGCTCCACCACGAGGTTCCTAGCTCCTTCTTGGTCGTGAGGAATCTATGGTCTTCCACTCTTTTTTTGACGTGATCTTTGTTCATCCTTTTGCCAACACGCGTCAACTCGTAGAACAACGAGAAGCTTGCTTACTACGTCTTCTCCCTCGCCAACGCATGCGCGGTAGCTCGCACCACGAGGAGAAACTTTTGCTTACAAGCGGTGGACGTGCAACAATTCATTTGGTGTCAGATTTCCAGCAGTTCATTCGACTTCCGAAAGAGGCGAAGATCCAAGCACAAGGTCACCTACTAAGAGCATGGTTAATAGTATAGCCAGCTGATGGCTATAAGAAACTGCCATGTCATGTATAGCCATCATTTATAGTCACTCATATAGTAGTGTGGGCTACAAGGTTGGCTATAACATTACGGCTTTTTCAACCTTCTCTCTTTCTCTTTCTTCACATTTATTGTATTTGTCTAGGAATCGACATATAGCTAGGCTCTTGCATGAGAGCCCAGTGGGAGACATAGATGGTAACATCACACATCTCAAGGCCAAACAGATGATGTGGCGAGTAATTAATGAGAAAAGAGAAGCATGTGGTAACATAGCTAGTTACTGTAACGTCACACATACCAAGACAAGATGAGCCTACAACCTAATAAATGAAGTGTTGCATGACACCACACGTATTCCCCACTATAGAGGTAGTAATCTAAGTTACTACCCATTGTGACTAGTATTACTTTTTCACAATGGGTAGTAACATAGACTAGTAACATGCATATGTTACTAGTCTATGTTACTACCTCTAAAGTGGCAAGTAACATATGTGTGGTAACATGCAACACTTCATTTATTAGGCTATAGACTCATCTTGCCATGATATATGTGATGTTATTCATAGTACTAGTAACTAGGTATGTTACCACTTTTCTCTTTTTCTTCATTTATTACTTGCCACATCATCTATTTTATCTAGATATGTGTGATGTTACTACCTATGTTACTCCCACTATGGGTAGTCTCATCACTCTCTCCTCCACATAGGCAAAAATGCCATGTAAGCAGGCTATAAGCCCACTATTATACTTGCGAGAGAGAGAGAGAGATGTGAAAAGTAAGGGGAGTGGGCTCTCATGCAAGAGCCTAGCTATATACGCATTCCTAGGTAAATGCAATAAATGTGAAGAAAGAGATAGAGAGAATATTGAAAAAGTGCTAATGTACTAATAGCCAACCTTATAGCCCACACTATTGCATGAGTGCATATAGATGATGGCTGTAGATGACATGGCGGTTCCTTGTAGCCATCAGTTGGCTATATTATTAACCATGCTAAGGGTAGTCATAGTGGGCAGTAATTTAGACTAGTAACATATGCATGTTATCATCATAGTGGGTAGTAACATAAATGTAGTGTCATGCAAGCCTTCATTTATTATGTTGTAGACTCATTTTGCATTGGTGTGCGTTATGTTATGGCAACATATTATGTTACTACAAACACCTCTCTCCTCATTAACTCCATGCCACATAAGCATATATGTCTTGGGATGCGTTATGTTCAAAAAACCTTCGATTAACATGTGTTCAAAAAACAAAAAAATGTCAAAAATTACAAAACAAAGACCTTGAAGTAACCCATCTGTCTAGTTAATATCGAGTCCACTTCCCATCTGGTCACCCATCTCATGACTACACCAACCTCAGCATAGTTAACTTGGGAGTTCTGTTAGATGATCTATCGGTAGGGAAGTTGGTCCTTGCTGATATAGGATGCCTCTTCATATCCTTTATGACGTACCCGGATGACCGCATGTTGTCGCCCAATAGCCAATGCCACGTCCCTTGCGAATGTAGAATTTTCCCTCCCTTGTCTTAGCTAGTTCGTGCGTTTTCCCTTGTTTTAAGCCGCCTGCCCACCTATAGAACCGCCTCGTGCTGGCCAATTCCTCTCCAAACACCTAGGGAGGCGGTTGAACCAAACAAGTCTAACTTGTTTCTAGCAGGTACCATTGACGTGGCATCAAAAGGGTGTGATAGATGACTCTAGCAAAATAATTGACTAGTACCACGTTGGCATACATGAGCATGGTGCCCGAACACATCAAAAGTAGTGCATTAATCTCCAAAAAAGGGTTGACCATGTCCATGGCTACCATCCCATGCTCCGTCATTCAGTGTGTGCTTCTCGTCCCTCTACGAGTTGACAGGACACATCACAGTTAATACGTATTTAGTACTCTCTCCAAAAAGGGCCGACCATGTCTATGGCTACCATCCCGTGCTCGGTCATTGAGTACGTGCACTATTCACATGCCATCGAGGAGGAAAAATATTGCGTAGCACTAGGTGCCATCGCCGTGCACGACTCACTTACACGCTGCTTGTCTCTATTTTCTTGCATGACACGTGCACCTTGATGCTAGATGTCCCGCGTGTTGGCAAAAGGATGAACAAAGCTCACGTCAAAAAATAAGAGTGGAAGAACATATATTCCCGACGAACGAGAAGGAGTAAGGAACCTTGTGGTGGAGCGTCTGCACTCATAATATTTTATATTATTCAATGATATAAAATAAACCAATCATCTCCACAGTAGACTGGAAGAGTACGGAACACGGCAGCCCAGTGTAGTTACATCATACTACATGGCTAACCTATGCTATCACCATATTTCTTGGCCTCTGTGCGACACCTAGCTCTAGTAATCCACCAGCCCGTATCGCTTCTCGCTCCTCGTCTCTCTCAAAGTGCGGCGGGCTGGGGTTTTTGCCATCTATTGAGGTTGGTTAACTCATCACATGTTAGCGATTCTTCGATGGGATAGTTTTTTGGTGGGTTTGGGGCAACTTGCTCCAATTTAACAATTTAACCCTCATGTTTGGATACTTTAGGGCTATTTGAGCCCAAACTAGCTCAAACTAACTCTAACCCATGGATCCAAACAGGGCCAAAGTTAGTCTCAGAAAATGCATTAAGCCCTATATACATGGACAGACGGAGTACATGATACTAGCATACGCTCACCAGTAGTAGTAGTTCATTGGTTGGTCTCGATTTTTGATTCAGTTGTTGTGTTTCTACCGTCCAATATTCGCGTGCGGTTTTTTCTATAATAAAAAAGGAGGTACTCCTACTTGTGTTACTCCCACTATGGCTAGCCTAAGGTTAGTAGGTGACCTTGCGCTTGGCTCTTCGCCTCTTCCGGAAGTCGAACATGATGGTACTACAGCAGTACTTCTGGCAATCTGACACCAAATGAACTGCTGCATGTCCACCGCTTGTAAGCAAAAGTTTCTCCTCGTGCTGCGAGCCACCGTGCATGCATTGGCGAGGAAGAAGGCATAGTAAGAAAGCTTCTCATCGTTCTGCGAGTTGACGAGACGCATCAAAGTTATTTAGTGCGTACTCTCTCCAAAAAAGGGCTGACCATGTCATGGCTACCATCCCATGCTCCGTCATTGAGTACGTGCACTATTCACGTGCCATCGAGGAGAAAACATATTGCGTAGTAGGTGCCATCAAAGTGCATGACTCACTTACGCACTACTTATCTGATTATCTCCATTTTCTTGCATGACACGTGCACCTTGATGCTAGATGTCTCGCGTGTTGGCAAAAGGATGAACAAAGCTCACGTAAAAAAAGAGTGGAAGAACATAGATCCCCGACGACCGAGAAGGAGCAAGGAACCTCGTGGTGGAGCGTCTGCAAGGAACCTTGCGTGGTTTCCCCTATTTTTTGCCGCCTGCCCACCTATAAACAAATAAAAGAACATGAACTCTTCGCTAACCATTAGAGACGATACATCAGGATGCTAAGTTGGAGATATTTTATAGTTTATATTGATAATCACGCAAGAAGCCACGCATGTACACACGCCAACACACTAACTCATGCCGATCCAACTCATGCACACACGCGCACAACATGGAGCACACAACGCACGTACACAACACATGCATGCACACACACTCGGCCGTAGAATGAACGTGAATAACATATGCATGCGCACACACTCAGCTGCATGGAGGCGTGCGCCATTTGCGGCGATGTCCAGTTCATCATGCTACAGTGAAGCTCGCACACAATGACGCCTACGCATATCTTGCAGCACCTCTTTGTCGTCGTTGCTCAATGACTAGCCGGAGACGAAGACGATCGCAACCTCGGCCTTAGAGCTAGCACCGATGGAAAAGCATGCACGTTGCACGCACACGAGCACGGATGGATTGCCCACGACATGGTGCATCCCCAGTCGCCTCTACTCCTTCTGCGCATGTTGTCTATGAAGGCGGTTGCATGCCTAATGATGATGTGGGTGAGATCTTCTAGGACTCAGATGACGACGAGGAAAATTATGAGACTGCCCACAGTGGGAGTAACATAGGTAGTAACATCACAAATATCTAGATAAATTAGATGATGTGGCAGGCAATAAATGAAGAAAGAGAGGAAAGTAGTAATATATAGCTAGTTACTAGTAGTATGAGTAACATCACACATATCATGGCAAGATGTGTCTATAGCCTAATAAATGAAGTGTTGCATGTCCCCACTATAGAGGTAGTAACATAGACTAGTAACATGAGCATGTTACTAGTCCATGTTACTACCCATTGTGGCTAGTCTGAGGGGGTGTCTCCAACAGTGTTCCTCCGCTCACAGCTCTAGCATCACGGTGGTCGAACTTGGAGTCATTCATCTGGTACATGTGGCATCTTAGATTTGGACACAAGGTGACGTACACCGTCAAGGTCCACGGTCAAGGGCGTCAGGGCGGACGCGACCTCTCACTGCGTCTGCCATTTGAAGCGGCGCGCCGACCCAGGGCGCCGCCCGCTGCACTGCTAGCTGTACCCGCCTCCGTGACACATTAAAAAACCTACATTTTAAACCCGTGTGGAATGCGAGAAACCAACTCCGGCCACACACGTCCGTTCAGGAGCAGGACGCCGGCCAAGCTCCTGCTTCCAGCATTTTGTCCACTCTTTTGGCGGCATCCGACGAGAAGGAAGAGCAGTTCTCCAGCATAAAAGCCGTCTGGGTGGCCCGCCGAGCCCGGAAGTTACGAGCGAGACAGCTTGCTTCTCTACCTACCTCGCCTAGCCCGTCGGAGGCAGTTGCCGCACTAAGCCAGCGCGTGGTTCCACAGCTGGCCTCTCCAATACAGCACGAGGAAGAGTGCCGACTTGCTCCATGCCGGCTTGTCGGGGAGCATGGCGGCACGGGCATCATCGCTGCCCTCGACGCTGCCTTGTCGTACAACGCCTCCAGTGTCTGCGACTACGCCATCCGCCGTCGACGCGCGTGTAGCCGCGACATGCAGGCAGAGAAAGAAACCGCTGTGGATGTCGGCGAGGTGATGCTGCTACGCGGATGTCGACGAGGTGACGAGCAGGACATCCCCGCCTGCCGCCATCATCGAGGAGAAAGTAGAACACGAGAGGCCGCCACCGATTGTATCCCATGAAGGCCACGGCCGAGGCGACACTGGCGAATACAGCCGGTGTCTTGCACGATTCTTCCTCTGCCAGATGCTGGAGGAGGACAAAGAGATGGGGCGGCGACCATTTAGATTAGGTACTTTAATTCTACTAGGCTGGTTGTAATGGGAGTATTATAAGTAGCATCATGCATGACAACTAGTAGTAGGCAAATTTGATGAGGTGGCTTAGAATTAAATGAAGAAAGAGAGGGTTGAGTATCATATTATGATACCGAATGGAATAAGACCTCTTCCAATGCAAATGTGCTTAGATGAGGTGCTAAGTGCATTAAATGGCTTAGCAACTCAAGTCTCCAATGCATAGGTGCTTAGTTTTTTGTTGCTAAGACTAGCCACAATGAGAGTAACTTCAGCAGTAACATCGAGTCCAACTAAGCAAATTTGCTTATGTGGCAATGAGTTAATAAGGAGAGAGGTAGTTTGAGTAACTTAGCTAGTTACTGTAACATCACATGTCCCAATGCAATATGAGTCTATAACCTAATGAATAAAGCTTTGCATGATACGGCTACCTCTTGAGCATGCGTTGGTTTGATATAAACCCCATCTTTTTATCCTCGATGGCAACAATACAATACGTGCCTTGCTGCCCCTTCTGTCACTAGGAAAGGACACCGCAAGATTGAACCCAAAGCTAAGCACTTCTCCCATTGCAAGAAAGATCAATCTAGTAGGCAAAACTAAACCGATAATTCAAAGAGACTTGCAAAGATATCAAATCATGCATATAAGAATTCAGAGAAGAACCAAATAATATTCATAGATAATCTTTTTCATAAACGCACAATTCATCGGATCTCGGCAAACACGCCGCAAAAGAGTATTAGATAATAACTATGGACCCAAAGATCTGTGGTAAACTACTCACGCTTCATCGGAGAGGCTATGGTGTTGATGTAGAAGCCCTCCGCGATCGATTCCCCCTCCGGCAGATCACCGGACAAGGCCCCAATATAGGATCTCACGGGTACAGAAGGTTGCTGCGGTGGAAAAGTGGTTTCATGGCTCTCTGTTATCGTTCTAGGGTATAATAGTATATATAGGCGGAATAAGTACGCAGGTGGAGCTACGAGGGGCCCATGAGGGTGGGGCGCGCCTACCCCCTGGGCGCGCCCTCCTACCTTGTGGCCACATCGTGGCGTTCCAGACTTCAACTCCAAGTCCTTTGGTTTTCCTTCGGTCCAAGAAAGATCATCTCGAAGGTTTCATTCCGTTTGGATTCCGTTTGGTATTCCTTTTCCGTGAAACTCTAAAATAGGCAAAAAAACAAAAACTGGCACTGGGCTTCCGGTAAATAGATTAGTCCCAAAAATAATATAAAAGAGCATATTAAAGCCCATTAAACATCCAAAACAAATAATATAATACAATGGAACAATCAAAAATTATAGATACCTTGGATACGTATCAAGCATTCCCAAGCTTAATTTCTGCTCGTCCTCGAGTAGGTAAATGATCAAAGCAGAATTTTTGATGTGGAATGGTACCTAACATAATTATCAATGTAATTTTATTTATTGTGGCATGAATGTTTAGATCCGAAAGATTAAAAATAAAAGTTTAATATTGACATAAAAATAATAATACTTCAAACATACTAACAAAGTAATCATGTCTTCTCAAAATAACATGGCCAAAGAAAGCTGTCCCTACAAAATCATATAGTCTAGCTATGCTCTATCTTCATCACACAAAATATTTAAATCATGCACAACCCCGATGACAAGCCAAGCAAATGTTTCATACTTTTGATGTTCTCAAACTTTTTCAATCTTCACGGAATACATGAGTGTGAGCCATGGACATAGCACTATAGGTGGAATAGAATGGTGGTTGTGAAGAAGACAAAAAGGAGAAGATGGTCTCACATCAACTAGGCATATCAACGGGCTATGGATATGCCCATCAATAGATATCAATGTGAGTGAGTACGGATTGCCATGCAACGGACGCACTAGAGCCATAAGTGTATGAAAGCTCAAAAAAACTAAGTGGGTGTGCATCCAACTCGCGTCCTCACGAAGACCTAGGGCATTTTGATGAAGCCCATCATTGGAATATAGAAGCCAAGTTCTATAATGAAAAATTCCCACTAGTATATGAAAGTGACAAAACATGAGACTCTCTATCATGAAGATCATGGTGCTACTTTGAAGCACAAGTGTGGAAAAATGATACTAGCATTGCCCCTTCTCTCTTCTTCTCTCATTTTTTATTTGGGCCTTTTCTATTTTTATGGCCTCTTTTTCTCTGTCTTTTTTTTCATCCGGAGTCTCATCCCGACTTGTGGGGGAATCATAGTCTCCATCATCCTTTCCTCACATGGGACAATGCTCTAATAATGATGATCATCACACTTTTATTTACTTACAACGCAAGAATTACAACTCGATACTTAGAACAAAATATGACTCTATGTGAATGCCTTCGGCGGTGTACCGGGATGTGCAATGAATCAAGAGTGACATGTATGAAAAATTATGAACGGTGGCTTTGCCACAAATACGATGTCAACTACATGATCATGCAAAGCAATATGACAATGATGAAGCATGTCATAATAAACGGAATGGTGGAAAGTTGCATGGCAATATATCTCGGAATGGCTATGGAAATGCCATAATAGGTAGGTACGGTGGCTGTTTTGAGGAAGGTACTAGAGAGGCTAGCAACGGTGGAAGGGTGAGAGTGCGTATAATCCATGGACTCAACATTAGTCATAAAGAACTCACATACTTATTGCAAAAATCTATTAGTTATAGAAAGTAAGTACTACGCGCATGCTCCTAGGGGGATAGATTGGTAGGAAAAGACCATCACTCGTCCCCGACCGCCACTCATAAGGAAGACAATAAAAAAATAAATCATGCTTCGACTTCATCACATAACGGTTCACCATGCGTGCATGCTACGGGAATCACAAACTTTGACACAAGTATCTCAAAAACTCACAACAGCATAACTCTAATATCACCATATTCATATCTCAAAACAATCATAAGGAATCAAACTTCTCATAGTATTCAGTGCACTTTACATGAAAGTTTTTATTATACCCATCTTGGATGCCCATCATATTAGGACTAATTTTATAATCAAAGCAAACTACCATGATGTTCTCAAAGACTCTCAAAATAATATAAGTGAAGCATGAGAGATCAATAATTTCTTTAAAATAAAACCACCATCGTGCTCTAAAAAGATATAAGTGAAGCACTAGAGCAAAATTATCTATCTTAAAAGATATAAGTGAAGCACATAGAGTATTTTAATAAATTCCGATTCATGTGTGTCTCTCCCAAAAGGTGTGTACAGCAAAGATAATTGTGGTAAACTAACAAGCAAAGACTCAAATCATACAAGAAGCTTCAAGAAAAACACATATCATGTGGTGAATAAAAATATAGCCTCAAGTAAAGTTACCGATGGACGAAGACGAAAGAGGGGATGCTATCCGGGGCATTCCTAAGCTTAGGCTTTTGGTTGTCCTTGAATTTTACCTTGGGGTTCCTTGGGAATCCCCAAGCTTAGGCTCTTGCCACTCCTTATTCCAAAATCCATCAAATCTTTACCCAAAAACATGAACACTTCACAACACAAAACTTCAACAGAAAATCTCATGAGCTCCGTTAGTATAAGAAAATAAACCACCACTTTAAGGTACTGTAATGAACTCATCCTTTATTTATATTGGTGTTAAACCTACTGTATTCCAACTTCTCTATGGTTCATATAACCCCCCCCCCCCCGATACTAGCCATAGATGCATCAAAATAAGCAAACAACACACGAAAATAGAATCTGTAGGTTTCGAATACTTCTGTAATTCCAAAAATTCTAAAAAATTAGGAAGACTGGGATAAAGAGTATATTGATCCACTACAGTTGGAATTGGTATTTTATCGCTCTCTGGTAAATAATTAAAATTATTTTTGTGAGTGCATACTTTCTGTTTTTATCAGCAAGATCAAACAACAATCACCCAAGAAGATCCTAAAGGCTTTACTTGGCACAAACACTAATTAAAACTTAAAAACCACAATCATAACAGAAGCTAGATGAATTATTTATTACTAAACAGGAATAAAAAGCAAAGAACTAACATAAAATTGGGTTGCCTCCAAACAGCGTTATTGTTTAAGGCCCCTAGCTAGGCATAAAAACAAGAATAGATCTAGGTATTGTCATCTTCGGTATGCAATTCTTCAATTGAACACTCATAACCCTTAGGAGGTTCTTCGTTTTTGCTAATGATCAAACTCGTAGGCAAGAAATCAAGAAATTCATTTGTAGCAAAAGGTTCCTTAATGATATCAAAAAAGTTGGGGTGAACACTTATTGATTTGAGGTCTTCATTTTGCTTACTAGAAGATTCACCCTTATTTTTAGAAACATAGATAAACTTGGAAACTTTGGTAGGAGGAGGATTTGAGGTATTTTTAACGGCAGAGAAAGAGGACCCCAAGTTGGTAATAATATTTTCAAGTTTATCGATTCTAGTGGAATCTTGGTATGTCTTCTCATTAACTATGGGTTCCTTTTCCTTAATATTTTTCAGAGTAACGCCTACCTTAGATCCATATTGGGTAATTTGGTTGTGGATCTATTTATCCAAATTTTTGATTAACTCTATAGTGGCAATTTTATTTTCAATAATATCAAGCCTTTGCATCACATGTTCCAAAGTTAAAATAGTTCCATTGACCAGTAGAGGTGGTGGGCCTTACAAATCTATCATAGCATTACAAGAATCAAAAGTATGGCTTCCCAAGAAATTCCCACCGGTAATGGTGTCAAGAACATGTCTATTCTAAGGAGTGATGCCTACGTGAAAATTGCGAAGAAGTACGGAAGTAGATTGGTGTCTAGTAGATCTATGTTGAGCATTGCAAATTCTATACCAAGCATCTTTTAGGTTTTCTCCCTCCCTTTGTTTAAAATTAAGAACTTCATTATCAGGATTATTAACAATGATAGGAGGACTAGCCATGAAGGCGAAACAAATGATCTAACACACTGACTCACAAGAAGCAAGCAAAAAGAGACGAACGGAAGAGGGGCGAAGAAAAGGCAAAGGTTCTCGAAAATCGTTTTAGAAGTGGGGGAGAGAAAAACGAGAGGCGAATGGAAAATAATGTAATGTGAGGGAGAAGAGTTTATAATGGGTACTTGGCATGTCTTGACTTGGCGTAGATCTCCCCGGCAGTGGCGCCAGAAATCCTTCATGCTACCTCTTGAGCATGCGTTGGTTTCCCTTGAAGAGGAAATGGTGATGCAACAAAGTAGCGTAAGTATTTCCCTCAGTTTTGAGAACCAATGTATCAATCCAGTAGACAACACACAAGTCACCTAGTACCTGCACAAACAATCAAGAACATTGCAACCAACACGATAAAGGGGTTGTCAATCCCTTCACGGTCACTCGCAAAAGTGAGATCTAAAGATAGTAAAGTAAATATTTTTTGTATTTTTGTTGTATAGATTGGAAAGTAAAGATTGCAAAATAGTAAATGAGATGTGATGTAAATAAAAGAGATGCAATATAATAAGAAAGAGACCTGGGGGCCATAGGTTTCACTAGTGGCTTATGTCAAGATAGCATGTATTACGGTGGGTGAACAAATTACTGCCGAGCAATTGATAGAAAAGCGCATAGTTATGAGAATATCTAGGCAATGATCATGAATATAGGCATCACATCCGTGTCAAGTAGATCAAAACAATTCTGCATCTATTACTATTACTCCACACATCGACCGCTATCCAGCATGCATCTAGAGTATTAAGTTCATAAGAACAGAGTAACGCTTGAAGCAAGATGGCATGTTGTAGAGGGATAAACTGAAACAATATGATATAAACCCCATCGTTTTATCCTCGAAGGCAACAATACAATACGTGCCTTCCTTCCCCTACTGTCACTGGAAAAGGACACCGCAAGATTGATCCCAAAGCTAAGCACTTCTCCCATTGCAAGAAAGATCAATCTAGTAGGCAAAACTAAGCCGATAATTCAAAGAGACTTGCAAAGATATCAAATCATGCATATAAGAATTTAGAGAATAACCAAATAATATTCATAGATAATCTTGTTCATAAACCCACAATTCATCGGATCTCGGCATACACACCGCAAAAGAGTATTACATTGAATAGATCTCCAAGAACATCGAGGAGAACTTTGTATTGAGAATCAAAGAGAGAGAAGAAGCCATCTATCTAATAACTATGGACCCGAAGGTCTGTGGTAAACTACTCACGCTTCATTGGAAAGGCTATAGTGTTGATGTAGAAGCCCCCTATGATCCATCCCCCCAAAAAGGCGCCAAGATGGGATCTCACGGGTACAGAAGGTTGCAGCCGTGGAAAAGTGGTTTCATGGCTCTCTGCAATCAATCTAGGGTATAAGAGTATATATAGGCGGAAGAAGTACGTTAGTGGAGCTACGAGGGGCTCACGAGGGTGGGGGCGCGCCTACCCCTTGGGCGCACCCTCCTGCCTCGTGGCGTTCCAGACTTCAACTCCAAGTCTTTTGGTTTACTTTCAGTCCAAGAAAGATCATCGCGAAGGTTTCATTCCGTTTGGATTCCTTTGGTATTCCTTTTCTGCAAAACTCTAAAATAGGCAAAAAAACAGAAACTGGCACTGGGCCTCTGGTTACTAGGTTAGTCCCAAAAATAATATAAAAGATCATACTAAAGCCCATTAAACATCCAAAACAGATAATATAATAGCGTGGAACAATAAATAATTATAGATACATTCAAGACGTATCAAGTATCCCCAAGCTTAATTCCTGCTCGTCCTCGAGTAGGTAAATGATAAAAGAAGAATTTTTGATGTGGAATGCTACCTAACATAATTATCAATGTAATTTTCTTTATTGTGGCATGAATGTTCAGATCTGAAAGATTCAAAATAAAAGTTTAATATTGACATAAAAATAATAATACTTCAAGCATACTAACAAAGTAGTCATGTCTTCTCAAAATAACATGGCCAAAGAAAGCTATCCCTACAAAATCATATTGTATGGATATGCTCTATCTTCATCACACAAAATATTTAAATCATGCACAACCCCGATGACAAGCCAAGAAATTGTTTCATATTTTTGATGTTCTCAAACTTTTTCAATCTTCACGCAATACATGAGCGTGAGCCATGGACATAACACTATAGGTGGAATAGAATGGTGGTTGTGGAGAAGACAAAAATGAGAAGATAGTCTCACATCAACTAGGCATATCAACGGGCTATGGAGATTCCCATCAATAGATATCAATGTGAGTGAGTAGGGATTGCCATGCAACGGACGCACTAGAGCCATAAGTGTATGAAAGCTCAAAAAGAAACTAAGTGGGTGTGCATCCAACTCGCGTGCTCAAGAAGACCTAGGGCATTTTGAGGAAGCCCATCATTGGAATATACAAGCCAAGTTCTATAATGAAAAATTCCCACTAGTATATGAAAGTGACAAAACAGTAGACTCTCTATCATGAAGATCATGGTGCTACTTTGAAGCACAAGTGTGGAAAAAGGATAGTAGCATTAAAACGCGTGCTCACGAAGAACTAGGGCATTTTGAGGAAGCCCATCATTGGAATATACAAGCCAAGTTCTATAATGAAAAATTCCCACTAGTATATGAAAGTGACAAAACAGTAGACTCTCTATCATGAAGATCATGGTGCTACTTTGAAGCACAAGTGTGGAAAAAGGATAGTAGCATTGCCCCTTCTCTCTTTTTCTCTCATTTTTTTATTTGGGACTTTTCTCTTTTTTATGGCCTCTTTTTCTATGTCTTTTCTTCGTCCGGAGTCTCATCCCGACTTGTGGGGGAATCATAGTCTCCATCATCCTTTCATCACATGGGACAATGCTATAATAATTACGATCATCACACTTTTATTTACTTACAACGCAAGAATTACAACTCGATACTTAGAACAAAATATGACCCTATGTGAACGCCTTCGGCGGTGTACCGGGATGTGCAATGAATCAAGAGTGACATGTATGAAAAATTATGAACGGTGGCTTTGCCACAAATACAATGACAACTACATGATCATGCAAAGCAATATGACAATGATGAAGCGTGTCATAATAAATGGAATGGTGGAAAGTTGCATGGCAATATATCTCGGAATGGCTATGGAAATGCCATAATAGGTAGGTATGGTGGCTGTTTTGAGGAAGGTAAATGGTGGGTTTATGGTACCGGCAAAAGTTGGGCGGTACTAGAGAAGCTAGCAACGGTGGAAGGGTGAGAGTGCGTATAATCCATGGACTCAACTTTAGTAATAAAGAACTCACATACTTATTGCAAAAATCTGTTAGTTATCAAAATGAAGTACTACGCGCATGCTCCTAGGGGGTTAGATTGGTAGGAAAATACCATCGCTCGTCCCCGACCGCCACCCATAAGGAAGACAATCAAAAAATAAATCATGCTCCGACTTCATCACATAACGGTTCACCATACGTGCATGCTACAGGAATGACAAACTTTAACACAAATATCTCTCAAATTCACAACTACTCAACTAGCATGACTCTGATATCACCATCTTCATATCTCAAAACAATCATAAGGAATCAAACTTCTCATAGTATTCAATGCACTTTATATGGAAGTTTTTATTATACCCATCTTGGATGCCCATCATATTAGGACTAATTTGTAGCCAAAGCAAACTACCATGTTGTTCTAAAAGTCTCTCAAAATAATATAAGTGAAGCATGAGAGATTAATAATTTCTATAAAATAAAACCACCACCGTGCTCTAAAAAGATATAAGTGAAGCACTAGAGCAAAATTATCTAGCTCAAAAGATATAATTGAAGCTCATAGAGTATTCTAATAAATTCCGGTTCATGCATGTCTCTCCCAAAATGTGTGTATAGCAAGGATGATTGTCGTAAACTAAAAATCAAAGAATCAAATCATACAAGACGCTCCAAGCAAAACACATATCATGTGGTGAATAAAAATATAGACTCAACTAAATTTACCGATAGACGAAGACGAAGGAGGGGATGCCATCCGGGGCATCCCCAAGCTTAGGCTTTTGGTTGTCCTTGAATTTTATGTGGGGGTGCCTTGGGAATCCCCAAGCTTAGGCTCCTGCCACTCCTTATTCCAAAATCCATCAAATCTTTACCCAAAAACTTGAAAACATCACAACACAAAACTTCAACAGAAAATCTCACGAGCTCCGTTAGTATAAGAAAAGAAACCACCACCACTTTAAGGTACTGTAATGAACTCATTCTTTCTTTATATTGGTGCTAAACCTACTTTATTCCAACTTATCTATGTTTCATACCCCCCGATACTAGCCATAGATGCATCAAAATAAGCAAACAACACACGAAAAACAGAACCTGACAAAAACAGAACAATCTGTATCAATCTGTAGATTTTGAATACTTCTGTAACTCCAAAAATTCTGAAAAATTAGGACGACCAGGATAAAGAGTATATTGATCCACTGAAGTTGGAATTGGTATTTTATCGCTCTCTGGTAAAAAATGAAGATTATTTTCGTGAGCGCATACGCTCAGTTTTTATCAGCAAGATCAAACAACAATCACCCAAGAAGATCCTAAAGGCTTTACTTGGCACAAACACTAATTAAAACATAAAAACACAATCATAACAGAATCTAGATGAATTATTTATTAGTAAACAGGAATAAAAGGCAAAGAACAAAAATAAAATTGGGTTGCCTCAAAACATGCGCTATCGTTTAACGCCCCTAGCTAGGCATAAAAACAAGAATAGATCTAGGTATTGTCATCTTCGGTATGCAATTCTTCAATTGAACACTCATAACCCTTAGTAGGTTCTTTGTTTTTGCTAATGATAAAACTCCTAGGCAAGAAATCGAGAAATTCATTTGTAGCAAAAGGTTCGTTAATGATATCGAAAAGGTTGGGGTAAACACTTATTGATTTGAGGTCTTCATTTTTCTTACTAGAAGATTCACCCTGATTTTTAGGAACATAGATAAACTTGGAAACTTTGGTACGAGGAGGATTTGAGGTATTTTTAACGGCAGAGAAAGCGGACCCCGAGTTGGTAATAATATCTTCGAGTTTATCAATTTTAGTGGAATCTTGGTCTATCTTATCATTAACTATGGGTTCCTTTTCCTTAAGGATTTTCAGAGTAACTCCTACCTTAGATCCATATTGGGTAATTTGGTTGTGGATCTTTTATCCAAATTTTCAATTAACTCTATAGTGGCAATTTTATTTTCAATAATATCAAGCCTTTGCATCACATGTTCCAAAGTTAAAATAGTTCCATTGACCAAAAGAGGTGGTGGGCCTTACAAATCTATCATAGCATTATAAGAATCAAAAGTATGGCTTCCCAAGAAATTCCCACCGGTAATGGTGTCAAGAACATATCTATTCCAAGGAGTGATGCCTATGTAAAAATTACGGAGAAGTACGAAAGTAGATTGCTTTCTAATAGATCTATTTTGAGCATTGCAAATTCTATACCAAACATCTTTTAGGTTTTCTCCCTCCCTTTGTTTAAAATTAAGAACTTCATTATCAGGAGTATTGACAATGATAGGAGGACTAGCCATGAAGGAGAAACAAACAATCTAACACATGGACTCATAAGAAGCAAGCAAAAAGAGACGAACGGAAGAGGGGCGAAGAAAAGGCAAAGGTTTTCGAATATCGTTTTAGAAGTTGGGGAGAGGAAAACGAGAGACGAATGGAAAACAATGTAATGCGAGGGAGAAGAGCTTATGATGGGTACTTGGTATGTGTTGACTTGGCAAATATCTCCTCGGCAGCGGCGCCAGAAATCCTTCTTGCTACCTCTTGAGCATGCGTTGGTATTCCCTTGAAGAGGAAAGGGTGATGCAGCAAAGTAGCGTAAGTATTTCCCTCAGTTTTGAGAACCAATGTATCAATCCAGTAGGAGACGACGCACAAGTCACCTAGTACCCACACAAACAATCAAGAACCTTCCAACCAACACGATAAAGGGGTTGTCAGTCCCTTCACGGTCACTCGCAAAAGTGAGGTCTAATAAAGATAGTAAATTAAATATTTTTGGTATTTTTGTTGTATGGATTGGAAAGTAAAGATTGCAAAATAGTAAACGAGATGCGATGTAAATAAAAGAGATGCAATATAATAAGAAAGAGACCTGGGGGCCATATGTTTCACTAGTGGCTTCTCTCAAGATAGCATGTATTATGGTGGGTGAACAAATTACTGCCAAGCAATTGATAGAAAAGCTCATACTTACGAGAATATCCGGGCAATGATCATGAATATAGGCATCATGTCCGTCTCAAGTAGATCAAAACGACTCTGAATCTACTACTATTACTCCACACATCGACCGCTATCCAACATGCATCTAGAGTATTAAGTTCATAAGAAGAGAGTAACGCTTTAAGAAAGATGACATGATGTAGAGGGATAAACTCAAACAATATGATATAAACCCCATCTTTTTATCCTTGATGGCAACAATACAATACGTGCCTAGCTACCCCTACTGTCACTAGGAAAGGACACCGTAAGATTGAACCCAAAGCTAAGCACTTCTCCCATTGCAAGAAAGATCAATCAAGTAGGAAAAACTAAACCAATAATTCAAAGAGACTTGCAAAGATATCAAATCATGCAGATAAGAATTCAGAGAAGAACCAAATAATATTCATAGATAATCTTGTTCATAAACCCACAATTCATCGGATCTCGGCAAACACACTGCAAAAGAGTATTACATCGAATAGATCTCCAAGAACATCGAGGAGAACTTTGTATTGAGAATCATAGAGAGATAAGAAGCCATCTAGCTAATAACTATGGACCCAAAGGTCTGTGGTAAACTACGCACGCTTCATCGGAGAGGCTATGGTGTTGATGTAGAAGCCCTCGGTGATCGATTCCCCCTTCAGCAGATCGCTGGAAAAGTTCCCAAGATGGGATCTCACGGGTACAGAAGGTTGCGACGGTGGAAAAGTGGTTTCGTGCCTCTCTGCGATAGACCTAGGGTATAAGAGTATATATAGGCGGAAGAAGTACTTCGGTGGAGCTACAAGGGGCCCACGAGGCTGGGGGGGCATGCCTACCCCCTAGGAGCGCCCTCCTGCCTCGTGGCTGCCTCGTGGCATTCCAGACTTCAACTCCAAGTCTTTTGGTTTGTTTTCGGTCCAAGAAATATCATCGCGAAGGTTTCATTCCATTTGGTATTCCTTTCCTGCGAAACTCTAAAATAGGCAAAAAAAACAAAAACTGGCACTGGGCCTCCGGTTAATTGGTTAGTCCCCAAAACAATATAAAAGAGCATATTAAAGCTCATTAAACATCCAAAACATGTAATATATTAGCATGGAACAATAAAAAATTATAGATACGTTGGAGACGTATCAAGTATCCCCAAGCTTAATTCCTGCTCGTCCTCGAGTAGGTAAATGATAAAAGCAGAACTTTTGATGTGGAATGTTACCTAACATAATTATCAATGTAATTTTCTTTATTGTGACATGAATGTTCAGATCCGAAAGATTCAAAATAAAAGTTTAATATTGACATAAAAATAATAATACTTCAAGCATACTAACAAAGTAGTCATGTCTTCTCAAAATAACATGGCCAAAGAAAGCTATCCCTACAAAATCATATTGTATGGCTATGCTCTATCTTCATCACACAAAATATTTAAATCATGCACAACCCCGATGACAAGCCAAGAGATTGTTTCATACTTTTGATGTTCTCAAACTTTTTCAATCTTCACGCAATACATGAGCGTGAGCCATGGACATAGCACTATAGGTGGAATAGAATGGTGGTTGTGGAGAAGACAAAAATGAGAAGATAGTCTCACATCAACTAGGCATATCAACGGGCTATCGAGATTCCCATCAATAGATATCAATGTGAGTGAGTAGGGATTGCCATGCAACGGACGCACTAGAGCCATAAGTGTATGAAAGCTCAAAAAGACACTAAGTGGGTGTACATCCAACTCGCGTGCTCACGAAGACCTAGGGCATTTTGAGGAAGCCCATCATTGGAATATACAAGCCAAGTTCTATAATGAAAAATTCCCACTAGTATATGAAAGTGACAAAACAGTAGACTCTCTATCATGAAGATCATGGTGCTACTTTGAAGCACAAGTGTGGAAAAAGGATAGTAGCATTAAAACGCGTGCTCACGAAGAACTAGGGCATTTTGAGGAAGCCCATCATTGGAATATACAAGCCAAGTTCTATAATGAAAAATTCCCACTAGTATATGAAAGTGACAAAACAGTATACTCTCTATCATGAAGATCATGGTGCTACTTTGAAGCACAAGATTAAAACTCGATACTTAGAACAAAATATGACCCTATGTGAACGCCTTCGGCGGTGTACCGGGATGTGCAATGAATCAAGAGTGACATGTATGAAAAATTATGAACGGTGGCTTTGCCACAAATACGATGTCAACTACATGATCATGCAAAGCAATATGACAATGATGAAGCGTGTCATAATAAACGGAACGGTGGAAAGTTGCATGGCAATATATCTCAGAATGGCTATGGAAATGCCATAATAGGTAGGTATGGTGGCTGTTTTGAGGAAGGTAAATGGTGGGTTTATGGTACCGGCGAAAGTTGGGCGGTACTAGAGAAGCTAGCAACGGTGGAAGGGTGAGAGTGCGTATAATCCATGGACTCAACTTTAGTAATAAAGAACTCACATACTTATTGCAAAAATCTGTTAGTTATCAAAATGAAGTACTACGCGCATGCTCCTAGGGGGTTAGATTGGTAGGAGAAGACCATCGCTCGTCCCCGACCGCCACTCATAAGGAAGACAATCAAAAAATAAATCATGCTCTGACTTCATCACATAACAGTTCATCATACGTGCATGCTACGGGAATCACAAACTTCAACACAAGTATCTCTCAAATTCACAACTACTCAACTAGTATGACTCTAATATCACCATCTTCATATCTCAAAACAATCATAAGGAATCAAACTTCTCATTGTATTCAATGCACTTTATATGAAAGTTTTTATTATACCCATCTTGGATGCCCATCATATTAGGACTAATTTTATAGCCAAAGCAAACTACCATGCTGTTCTGAAAGACTCTGAAAATAATGTAAGTTAAGCATGAGAGATCAATAATTTCTATAAAATAAAACCACCACCGTGCTCTAAAAAAATATAAGTGAAGCACTAGAGCAAAATTATCTAGCTCAAAAGATATAAGTGAAGCACATAGAGTATTCTAATAAATTCCGATTTATGCATGTCTCTCCCAAAAGGTGTGTACAGCAAGGATGATTGTGGTAAACTAAAAAGCAAAGACTCAAATAATACCAGATGCTCCAAGCAAAACACATATCATGTGGTGAATAAAAATATAGACTCAAGTAAAGTTACCGATAGACGAAGACGAAAGAGGGGATGCCATCCGGGGCATCCCCAAGCTTAGGCTTTTGGTTGTACTTGAATTTTACATGGGGGTGCCTTGGGCATCCCCAAGCTTAGGCTCTTGCCACTCTTTATTCCAAAATCCATCAAATCTTTACCCAAAAACATGAAAACTTCACAACACAAAACTTCAACAGAAAATCTCATGAGCTCCGTTAGTTTAAGAAAATAAACAGCCACTTTAAGGTACTGTAATGAACTAATTCTTTCTTTATATTGGTGCTAAACCTACTTTATTCCAACTTATCTATGTTTCATCCCCCCCGATACTAGCCATAGATGCATCAAAATAAGCAAACAACGCATGAAAAACAGAACCTGTCAAAAACAGAACAGTTTGTAGCAATCTGTAGGTTTCGAATACTTCTGTAATACCAACAAGCGCTCTGGTAAAGAGTATATTTATTTACTGCAGTTGGAATTGTTTTTTTGTCGCTCTCTGGTAAAAAATGAAAATTATTTTCGTGAGCGCATACGTTCTGTTTTTATCAGCAAGATCAAACAACAATCACCCAAGAAGATGCTAAAGGCTTTACTTGGCACAAACACTAATTAAAACATAAAAAACACAATCATAACAGAAGCTAGATGAATTATTTATTACTAAAGAGGAATAAAAAGCAAAGAACAAAAATAAAATTGGATTGCCTCCCAACAAGCGCTATCGTTTAACGCCCCTAGCTAGGCATGAAAACAAGAATAGATCTAGGTATTGTCATCTTCGGTATGCAATTCTTCAATTGAACGCTCATAACCCTTAGGAGGTTTTTTAATTTTTCTAATGATCAAACTCCTAAGAAAGAAATTAAGAAATTCATTTGTAGCAAAAGGTTCCTTAATGACATTGAAAAAGTTGGGATGAATACTTATTGGTTTGAGGTCTTCATTTTTTTACTAGAAGATTCGCCCTTATTTTTAGGAACATAGACAAATTTGGCAACTTTGGTAGGAGGAGGATTTGAGGTATTTTAAACGGCAAAGAAAGCATAACCCAAGTTGGTAATAATATCTTCGAGTTTAGCAATTCTAGTGGAATCTTGTTCTATCTTCTCATTAACTATGGGTTCCTTTTCCTTAAGATTTTTCAGAGTAACTCCTACCTTAGATCCATATTGGGTAATTTGGTTGTGGATCTTTTTATCCAAATTTTCGATTAACTCTAAAGTGGAAATTTTATTTTCAATAATATCAATCCTTTGCATCACATGTTCCAAACTTAAAATAGTTCCATTGACCAAAAGAGGTGGTGGGCCTAACAAATCTATCATAGAATTAGAAGAATCAAAAGTATGGCTTCCCAAGAAATTCCCTCCAGTAATGGTGTCAAGAACATATCTATTCCAAGGAGTGATGCCTACGTAAAAATTGCGAAGAAGTACGGAAGTAGATTGCTTTCTAGAAGATCTATTTTGACCATTGCAAATTCTATACCAAGCATCTTTTAGGTTTTCTCCCTCCCTTTGTTTAAAATTAAGAACATCATTATCGGGAGTAGTAACAACGATAGGAGGACTAGCCATGAAGGTGAAACAAACGATCTAACACATGGACTCACAAGAAGCAAGAAAAAAGAGATGAACGGAAGAGGGGCGAAGAAAAGGCAAAGGTTTTCGACAATTGTTTTAGAAGTTGGGGAGAGGAAAACGAGAGGCAAATGGAAAATAATGTAATGCGAGGGGGAAGAGTTTATGATGGGTACTTGGTATGTCTTTACTTGCCGTAGATCTCCCGGCAGCGGCGCCAGAAATCATTCTTGCTACCTCTTGAGCATGCATTGGTTTTCCCTTGAAGAGGAAACGGTGACGTAGCAAAGTAACATAAGTATTTCCCTCAGTTTTGAGAACCAATGTATCAATCCAGTAGGAGACAACGCCCAAGTCACCTAGTACCTGCACAAACAATCAAGAACCTTGCAACCAACGCGATAAAGGGGTTGTCAGTCCCTTCACGGTCACCCGCAAAAGTGAGATCTAATAATGATAGTAAAGTAAATGTGTTTGGGATTTTTGTAGTATAGATTGGAAAGTAAAGATTGCAAAATAGTAAACAAGATGCGATGTAAATAAAAGAGATGAAATATAATAAGAAAGAGACCCCGGGGCCGTAGGTTTCACTAGTGGCTTGTCTCAAGATAGCATGTATTACGGTGGGGGAACAAACTACTACCGAGCAATTGATAGAAAAGTGCATAGTTATGAGAATATCTAGACAATGATCATGGATATAGGCATCGCGTCCGTTTCAAGTATATTGAAATGATTCTGAATCTACTACTATTACTCCACACCTCGACCGCTATCCAGCATGCATCTAGAGTATTAAGTTCATAAGAATAGAGTAACGCTTTAAGCAAGATGACATGATGTAGAGGCATAAACTCAAACAATATGATGTAAACCCCATATTTTTATCCTCTATGGCAATAGTACAATACGTGCCTTGCTACCCCTACTGTCACTGGGAAAGGACACCGCAAGATTGAACCCAAAGCTAAGCACTTATCCCATTGCAAGAAAGATCAATCAAGTAGGCCAAACTAAACCGATAATTCGAAGAGACTTCCAAAGATATCAAATCATGGATATAAGAACTAGAGAAGAACCACATAATATTCATAGACTTGTTCATAAACCCACAATTCTGCGGATCTTGGCAAACGCACTGCAAAAGAGTATTACATCGAATAGATCTCCAAGAACATCGAGGAGAACTTTGTATTAAGAGTCAAAGAGAGAGAAGAAGCCGTCTAGCTAAAAACTATGGACCCGAAGGTCTGTGGTAAACTACTCATGCTTCATCGGAGAGGCTATGGTGTTGATGTAGAATCCCTCCGTGACCGATTCCCCCTCCGGCAGATCACCGGAAAAGGCCCCAAGATGGGATCTCACAGGTACAGAAGGGTGCGGCGGTGGAAAAGTGGTTTCGTGGCTCTCTGTGATCGATCTAGGGTATAAGGGTATATATAGGCGGAAGAAGTACGTCGGCGGAGCTACGAGGGGCCCACGAAGGTGGGGGCGCGCCTACCCCCCTGGGCGCGCCCTCCTGCCTTGTGGCCACCTCATGACGTTCCAGACTTCAACTCCAAGTCTTCTGGTTTTGCTTTCGGTCCAAGAAAGATCATTGCGAAGGTTTCATTCCGTTTGGTATTCCTTTTCTATGAAACTCTAAAATAGGCAAAAAAACAGAAACTGGCACTGGGCCTCCGGTTAATCGGTTAGTCCCCAAAATAATATAAAAGAGCATATTAAATCCCATTAAAAATCCAAAACAAATAATATAATAGCATGGAACAATCAAAAATTGTAGATACGTTGGAGACGTATCAGTTACCACACTTATGTTACTACCCACTATGAAGGTAGTAACATAGTCTAGGCATATGTGTATGTTACTAGTGTATGTTACTCTCCATTGTGGCTAGTCTAAGCTTGCTTCATTTAATTAGATATAGACTCAAAACTGTCTTTCCACTTAGATAGACGCGCTTTGCACCGTTTCTTCCTGGGGTCACCAAACTAGTCCCTCTTCTTAATTAACTTGCCACATCATATTTTATGCCTACGTGGCAGGCTTAGCACCTATACATGGTGGAGCACTGGGAGAGGCCTAAGGCTGGTCATAGTGGGGAGTAACTTATATTGTAACATATTACTATGTTACTCTAAACATCTCTCTCCTCATTAACTACATGCCACATAAGCAAAAATTTCTTGGAGTGTGCTATGTTACTGCCTAAGTTACTCCCATTGTGGTTAGTCTTAGGCCTTGTTCAGTTCAACCTCCTCCCAAGGGGTTTGGAGAGGAATGGAGGGGAATTTGGCTTGTACATGATTTAATCCCCCACAATCCCTGTTAATCTATGTATATTGTGGGCATGTTATTTGACCCCTCATTTTGCCGCGCTACGACCATTGTGAGTGTCTGCATGCAGTACACCATCCTCTAATTTGGTGGATGCCAAGCCGGCCCGAAAAGGAGCCATAACTTTTTTTCAAGTTGAAAAATGTTACCAATGAGGAGCCATAATTAAGCTGGAGGCGTCTCTTTTTATTCTTTCGAATGGGCAATAAGCTGGAGAGCTGGAGAGTGTCTCTAATGGGTTGCCTCTAGTGTTAAGGCCCTCCAGTACGAAACATGGGCAGCCGACTGGGCCGATACAAAAGCCTATCCATCTTAAAGCCCATTTGTTTTTGTTTTTTTGCGAGGAGAAGCCCATATTTCTGGAAGAGGGGGAGATCCCATAAAAACCCTCCTTCCTCCTTGCTTCCACACTTATACTGCAGCTCGCTGGACTCTCCCGCTTCTGTCGCCCCTAATTCCCCCCGCTCCCCATCTTCCTCACTCGTCCAGAAAACCCCTGCTCACCTGCTTCCTCACTCGTATAGAAAACTCTTGCTCCTCTTCTTCCACTCCTACAGAAAACCCCAGCGCTCGTTCTTCCCCACTTGCAGTGCCACTAGGCTCGTCTCTGGATACTCCGCTCAAACCCGTGTGCTCGGCGTGACGCCCACAAGGAAAATGGAGTCAGCTGGCCCCAATGCCAAGAAGATGAGGCTCCCGCCAGCGGCGACGCCGGTTGTAGATCCCGCACCCGGCAGCGCGGGGAGAAGCGGTGAGCCCCCCCACCCGGATCTCAGGAAGCGATAGAATCTCCGGTGGACCGCATCAGTGATATCCCAAACATCATCCTTGAGAAGACCATCTCGCTTCTCCCCACCAAGGATTGCAGTCGCACACAAGTCCTCTCAACTCGGTGGCGCCCTCTATGGCGCACCGCGCCCCTCAATCTCGACTGTTGTCAGATATCTGTCCTTCCTGAATTTGATCTCATTAGAGCCATCGTCTCCTCTCACCAGCAGGACCCCGTTCAATGCCTCTCCATCTCGACACGCTACCTGTTGTCCATACCGGCACGGTGGACGCGTGGATGAAATCCCCTGAAATCGGAAAACTCCAATAGTTTGAGTTCTACCATTACCATTAAAGTTTCATACCACGAACACACCAAGAATTCATGCCCACACCACCGTTGTCCATCTCGCGGTTTTCCTCCTCTCTCCACACCGCCACCTTCGCCCGGTGCCATCTACCAGACGATCTGGTACAAATGCTTCGACTCCCACTACTAAAAAAACTTCCGCTTGTGGTGGTTTATCTGTCGGAGGCCTCACTACACAACATCATCCACTCCAGATGCCCTACCCTGGAGCACTTGCTGATTGGTTGGGGAATATAAATCCCTATCAATTGTCTCCAAATAAAGTCACCTCACCTTAAAAGCATTGTAATTTGTTTTAAAGGACAGCAGCTCATCATCGAAGATGCCCCTTCACTTCAAAGGTTGCTCCTTGATGATTGTTATAAACCTTCGCAACTAACTGTCGTCTCTGTGCCCAAACTGGAGACCTTGGGTCTAATTACTGGTCTAATTAGTTCTCCATTTGATGATCACGACAAGTTGGTGTTTGGCTACTCACTTTTTCAGGTACCGTATATTATCATCTACACATTTGTAATCATAAGCTGCATTTTTCATTTGTGCGCATAAATTTTATATCATCTTGGAGTACACTTTGGGTACTAATATTATGTTATATGCTCAATGAAGAGTTCGTCCATGGATAGCCTATCAATGCTGCTGGATTCTGTCAAGATATTATATATCGGAATGTTTAGTTATGACCTGAACATAATTATTGGCTTGTTGCGATGCTTTCGGTCTCTGGAGAATTTATATATAAAGGTGATGATTTCTTGCACATTGAAAGACCTTATATATTGTACTAGAATTAACCATTCAGCTGTTGCTCTTTTGACATACTCTTTTTTCAGACCTTAACTGTTTTCAAATCTTCATGTCTACTTAGGTACTGCAACCACATGGAGAAAAACGTATAACCAATCGGTGGTGTAATAAGCACCAGGATTTTCTCAATTCACATGACATTCATTTGAGGACAATAACGATGGAAGGATATGCATCAAACCAGGCAAACAGAAGCTTTGTCACATTCTTCCTGTTGAATGCGAGGTTACTATTGTCCATGAGGCTTAAGTTCTACCGCAAGAGATTTCTCACAGACGGACACATTGAACAGCAAAAAAGAAGTTTCAGGTGGACAAATGGGCTTCTAAATGTGTTCGGTTTCTATTTACAACAAGTTGTAGTCATCCGGAAATAATTTTTTTGCACAGGATGTTGATTTTATGGATCAGACCGATCCATTTGTTTGTGACTGTGAAAAAGAGTGGTTGGGTTAGATGTTACTGCCATGTTCAATCTGGGTTTTGTCTAAAAATTTGATAAACAATTAATCCATGGGATTTTTGTACCATTTGTAAGCTTGAGTTGCATGTTGTTGCCCTTGTACCCCCCTCCCCCTGCCACTACACTTTTGCATCTTCCATGGCTGTTGTTCGTTCCCGTTTGAGGCCTCGCCGTTGTTCTCCACCTTGGTTCGCTCGCTGTGCCAGTCGCCGTCTGGTGTTGTCAACATGGTCAACAACCAAGAGGAATCAAGGGATGACTGTATGTGGAGAGGCTGACAGTAGGGACCCACCAAGGTCATTGCAATACGCAAGCACGTGCCTCGTTATTACAAGCCAAAAAAAATACTTCCTCCTAATTGTTTGCCAACTAGGTCCCACGCCATTGTCAATGTAGTAAATAAACGAGAAAATTGCACAACAAGCAGATAACACCAGGGACCCAGCGGCCCGCCCAGTTGTTTTTTAGTTTCAGAGACGGAGCTCAACCGCGTGTTGTGCGGGGGCTATAGCCCGTCCAGCCCATGCTTACGCTTTTATTTAAGCACATGACGAGCCCAGATGATATCTTTTTTCTTTCAAAAAATGGCTAGCCTAGTTATTTTTTTGGAGAATACCAAAACTGAGGCCTACTTGCTTTTCTTAGCCCTACCGGGCAACAAATCTTTCAAGATGAGGAGGGATGTAAGTAGTAAGAATGGGCTTCCCCAAAAAATGGGCTATAAGTTGTAAGAAATGGGCTATAAATTTTTTAACCAAAGCCAACCGGCAATTACATTCAAATATCATTTTTTCTAGATTTCTCCACTTTCTACTCTTATAAAAACAAAAGCCAACTGGCAATTACATTAAAATATCGTCTTTTCTCCCACAAGATAGACTACTCATACAAATGCATCTTCATGTTCTGTGCAACGCTCAGGCATCTTGCTAGTTAAGATTTTAAATTTCATTCATTTTTTGTGGATAATTGTTTTTTGAATTTTATTTTGATATAATTTTTGAAAATTATTTTTAACGTGACACAAAATTACGTGATTAAAAGAGTTTGGACCCCACCGAAATATGCAAAATTTCGTTGAATTTTTTAGCAGTGCCCAGAATATGTGGTCTCTAATGCTAATAGAAAGAATATGGGCTTCAAATATCCTTAAGAATTAGCAAATGGGCTATAAATTATTGAAAATAATGGCTAATGGGTTGTATGCTATTTTCCATAGATTTGGAGGCTAACTTCTGGGCCTACTAGGTTGACGATGACGTTGTCCTAATTTTTTTGACACGTACGCAAGGCTTTGTCAACTTAGTCAACACAGAGCAGTGACTGTTGGATGTCCATCCAACGGCCACCGTGCTTCTTCAATCTCTGATCTTCCTGCTCCAGCAGCCCAAACCAGCGACGGCCGGACTTTAATAGTTCTTTTTTGTTATTGTTGAGATGGAGCAGGGTTTCAACTGGGCTGTGGCTCGTCTAGCCCAGGCTTATATTTTATGTTCACCATATGACCAGCCCAGCTATTTTCTCTTTGTGAAAATTATCCTAGTTTATTTTTTCTGAAGAATACCCAATCCAGGCCTACTTATTTTTCTACGCCCTGATGGGCTACAACACTTTGAAGACGCCTACCAATCTTGAAAGTAAAATGAAATGGGTTGTAAATATGAAAAAAGATGACAAATTGGCAATTACTTTATAATTTCTAAATTTTTTCACATTTTCAGATTCCTATTTCACTAGGCTTTAACCTGATTTAAATATATCTTCAAAGTACTTTAAATCTGGCTCGACATTTCGGTATTAAAAATAGTTTGGAAACCACACAAATATGTGAATTTTCGTTTAAATTTTTAACCCTGGCCCTGGCGAACAAAAAAACAGACTATAGTAAATTGCATAAGAAGTTGCAATGAGCTATATATAAATTATTAAAAAATAGGGAATGGTCTGACTTGTGGGACTATTAAGTTGATGCGTATGCAAGATTTTTCTTACTTATTATATACGTCAACAAACGGTTCTAGCAGACGTAACGGTTGGATGTCAATCCAACAGCCATCGTGTTTCTTCAATCTCTGATCTTCTTGCTCTAGCCCCCAAAATCCAGCGCCGATGGGACTGCCTGCTCCCGCTTCCCGTGGCCAGTTGTGCTGCCGCGTAGGCCTCACCACCCCCTACTACTCCCATCGCTGGCCAGGCCATCCCTCTACTCACCCACATCCCTCCACTGTTGTGGCTTCGCCACCTCCGAGTCATTCCCTTCCTGGGTCTCGTCATCGTCCATCGCGCTGGTGTTCTCGGAACGGCTTGGTCAACGTTGTCAACAATCGACAATATCGGAAGAGGGATATACATGAAGAGGCTGACAGTTGGGAACCACATGGTCCATGCCCGCATGCAAGCAAGTACCTCCTTATTACGCCAAAAAGAATGAATACTCCCACTGACAGCTTGGACCCACCAGCTATATCTTCACACGCAAGGAAGTGCCTCCTTATTACCCACAAAAAAATGAATACTCCCCCCTGCTAACTGGGAGCCACCATAGTTGGAGGCTAACTTGTGGGCCTACTAAGTTGACGTGGACGGAGGGCTTTGTCAACAAACAATTCTATCACCAGTGATCATTGGATTGTTAACATCCAACGGCCGTCCTGCTTCTTCAACCTCTGATTTTCTTGCTCTAGCCGTCCAAACCACCACGTGCTCTTGCTTCTCGTGGCCGGCTGTGCTGCGGCGGAGGCCTCACCGCCCCCTACCACTCCCACCCTGGCCAGGCCATCCCTCCAGTCACCCACACCCCATGTTATTCTGCGGCGACGGCAGCCTCACACCAAAGCTGAACCAGTGAACCCTCGTACTCCTCTCCGCGTGGGCATCCACTGCCGCATCTTCCCGGGCTCCACGTCGTCCCCTTCATAGGCCTCGCCGTCATCCACCGCCTTGGTGCTCTCGGCGCGGCGTGGTCAATGTGGTCAACGAACAACTTCCATCAGAAGAGTACTGTACGTGGAGAGGCTGACAGCTAGTTCCACGACCGCAGTAAGGAAGTGCCTCCTTGTTACGCCGAAAATAATGATTCATCCACCTGACAGCAAGGACCGACCGGACGGGCCACCATATTTTGCGAAAAATTGATTCGCCCCCTGACTGCTGGGACCCACCAGCTACATCTTCACATGCAAGGAAGTGCCTAATAGTCCCACCTGGTCAAGCGTACGTGGCGTTGTCATTCTGGTCACGAACGTGTACGTACATAATGGTCGAACGGTCTGTCTGCAGGCTGCGGCGATGAACCATGGCCGTGTAAGGAAGGGCACGTGTCGTAGTAGAGGCGCACACGTAGCATGTCACACAGTCCCGTTAATATCGTGTACATGTACGTACAGCGGCCAGGGTGCAAGAAATTAAATAAGGCCACGTACGTACATACGGGCAGGGTCTCGAACGCCTACTTGCACATACGTACGACCAGGGCTTGTCTACATGGCTAGGTCGGAACCAAGAAATTGCGTCGTGGTCGTGTTCATTGGGAGCCAACCGTCTTGGTCGGAACAACCGATCGAAACGAGGCCTGGTGTACCACAGAACGGAGGAAACGGCCTTGTGTTCGATCGGGCACGGCCGAAACGGGATCCTGTTCATCGGGAGGGGTCTGGCATACCGCAAAATAGAGGAAACGGACTTCTCTTGGACCTTCTACGGTCGAAATGGGGTCCTGTTGATCGGTAGCGGTGTTGCGTACCGCAAAACGGAGGAAGCTGACTTGTCTTGGAGCGCTACGGTCGAAACGGGGGTCCTGTTGATCGGGAGGGGTGTAGCGTACCGCAAAACGGGACTCCATGGGATACTGTTCATTTCCACCATCGACCTCCTCCAGCCTCCACGAGCTACTGTTCATCCACCATCGACCTCCTCCAGCCTCCACCTGCCACTGTTCATCCACGGGCTCCGGTTCATCCAACCTCCACCGCTCCTCCACCGGCTACTATTCAACCAGCCCTCTCCACGGGGTCCTGTTCAACCACCCCTCCATGGGCTACTATTCATCCAGCCCTCCACCGGCTACTATTCAACCAGCCCTCCACGGGGTCCTGTTCATCCAACCCTCCATGGGGTCCTGTTCATCCACCCCAACCAGCTCGATCGAGGTCCTGTTCATCCAGCAGCAACAACCTCTACTACCACGGGGTCCTGTTCATCCAACCCCCCACCGGGAACTGTTCATCCAAACCCCCAACAACGCTCACTGTTCATTAAGGGAAGAAGGCAGTAGGGTTCGACAAGCTTCAGTTAGCAGCAGTAGCGAAGGAATCACTCGGGTTCAGTTAACAACAAGGGATCGATCGCTCGATTTCAGTAACGTAGCTAGTGCAATCGCATGGGTTCAGTTAGATCCCAACGCCTTGCTCGGGTTGAGTTTTAGCGCAACGCCTCGCACACACGCACGTATGTGTTCGAGAGAAAGGCGCATTGCTCGGCCCCCGACCAGCCACCGTAACTGGGAACTCCCTAATATTTTCCTCACCCTCACTTCTACCATGGTTTTTTCCGTCATCGATGGCCCATAGAATATCATGCAGCTGTGTCTCCGGCCCACCCGAAAAACCCATTTTCTGTCATGGTTTTTTCTCTTAGAAGTAGGAGCCGACGACATCTATGATGATGGGTTTTGTCACAATTATCATCATAGAAGTGTCATAAGCATGACATAATTTTTTTTCGTTTGGCCCAAAATGTCACGGATGTGTCTTTTTTTGTAGTGTATATTGTTGATTCCAAAGTAATTGTTCACACAGACCATGCTGCTATTAAATATCTTATGGAAAAGAAAGATGCTAAACCTAGACTTATTCGACGGGTTCTCTTGTTACAAGAGTTTGATTTACATATCATTGATAAAAAAAGGAGCTGAGAACCCAGTAGCTGATAATTTATCTAGGCTTGAAAATGTGCTTGATGACCCACTACATATTGATGATAGTTTTCCTGATGAGCAATTAGCTGCAATAAATGTTTCTCATAGTACTCCTTGGTATGCTGACAATGCTAATTACATTGTTGCTAAATATTTACCACCTAGCTTTACATACCAACAAAAGAAAACATTCTTCTATGATTTAAGACATTACTTTTGGGATGACCCACACCTTTATAAAGAAGTAGTAGATGGTATTATTAGACATTGTGTACCTGAGCATGAATAGGGACAAATCCTACGGAAATGTCACTCCGAAGCTTATGGAGGGCATCATGCTGGAGATAGAACCCCTCATAAGGTATTGCAGTTTGGATTTTATTGGCCTACTCTCTTCAAGGATGCCCGTAAGTTCATCTTATCTTGTGATGAATGTCAAAGAATAGGTAATATCGGTAAGCGTCAAGAAATGCATATGAATTATTCACTTGTTGTTGAACCATTTGATGTTTGGGGATTGAATTATATGGGACCTTTTCCTTCCTAATGGGTATACACATATTTTGGTTGCTGTTGATTATGCTACTAAATGGGTAGAAGCTATTCCAACCAGTAGTGCTGATCACAACACCTCTATTAAAATGCTTAAGGAAATTATTTTCCCAAGGTTTGGAGTCCCTAGATATTTAGTGACTGATGGTGGTTCACACTTTATTCATGGTGCTTTCCGTAAAATGCTTGCCAAGTATGATGTTAACCATAGAATTGCATCACCATATCACCCTCAGTCTAGTGGTCAAGTTGAACTTAGCAATAGAGAAATAAAATTAATTTTGCGAAAGACTGTCAATAGGTCTAGGAAGAATTGGTCTAAGAAATCAGATGATGCACTTTGGGCTTATAGCACAGCATATAAAAATCATATGGCCTTATAAAATGGTTTATGGAAAAGCTTGTCATTTGCCTCTTGAGTTAGAACATAAACCATTTTGGGCAATCAAAGAACTCAATTATGACTTCAAACTTGCTGGTGAAAAGAGGTTATTTGATATTATCTCTCTAGATGAATGGAGAACCCAAACTTCTGAAATGCAAAATTATTCAAAGAAAATGTTAAAATATGGCATGGCAAAAGAATCCAAAAGCGTGAGCTTAAAGTCGGAGAATATCTTCTTTTGTACAACTCTTGTTTCAGATTCTTTGCAAGAAAACTCCTCTCAAAATGGGAAGGCCCATATGTCATCGAGGAGGTTTATCGGTCTGGAGCCATCAAAATAAATAATTTCGAAGGTACTAACCCGAAGGTTGTCAATGGGAAACGAATAAACATTATATCTCAGGTACGCCCATTAATATTGGAAGTAATATTATCCAAACTTTGACACCAGAAGAACACATAAAAGAGTCCTTCCGGAACACTCCAGAATCGTGAAAATAAGGAGGTACGTGATACGGTAAGTAAACAGACTCCGAAAAATCCGCAAAAATATTTTTATCAGTTTTTGGAATATTTAAAATGTTTGGAAATAAAGAAACTTCCAGGAAACATACCCTGGTGGGCAAAAGACACCAGGCCGCGCCAGGCTTGCCTGGCGCACCCAGGTGGGTTGTGCCCATCCGGGACACCTTCCGGACTCCGTGTTTCTACCTTATGCTTGTCCTCCAAGATAAAAAAATCTATATATACTTCCCGAACCTGTTGATCACCGTATCGTGGAGAAATCCTTTATTCTCTTTTCTTGTTGTTTTTTGTCAGATCTGTTGAGCCAGGCATCATGTCGTCTTCTTCCTCCAACAACGTGGAAGAGGATGCTTGGCTGATGAAGATCGAGCTGAAGAGATGAGAGCCCGCGGAAGCCGTCGGAGGAGATGAGAGCAAGGAGGTTACCGTTGATCAGCCTCCGATCTTCGAACAAGCACTGCCAGCTGAGGAGGAGAAGGACGAGGATATCCTTAAACCTTACCTTACTCATCTTACTCCTTGTAAGATTGAAGCCTTTCCCATCATTCAAATAGTTCGCATACAAAATAAGTATCTCACTCGTGAGAATATTCTGCATCAAGAGCACATCACCCACCTCCGGAGTGTCATCCGTCGATTTGAGAATCTTTTGATCCTTAAATATAGGATCGCTTCATCACCATCATCATCTTCTTCACCACCAAAAGAGAACTGAGTATCGGGTATGGGCACTGCCCTTGGCTTCTGCCAAGCTTGGGGGAGGTGCCCTGGTATCGTATCATCCCACTACCTTTTTGCTTTTACTTATTTTAGTTTGATCTTTTGCTTTAGATGAATAAAAGTTTAGTTCGCTCCTTTCTTCTTTGAGAGTTTGCTTAGTGATCTATCCTTGTAATCATGTACAAGTTATATAATAAAGTTTAGTGTGAGTTTTTGCTTTCTTTACTCTCATGTTGCAAATAAAGAAAAGAAATAAGAAAGGAATAAGAGAAAGGTAATAAATAAAAGGAAATAAATGAATCAATAAGATCATATACTAATGCTATGGTAGGTGATGGCACCACATAAGGAAAAGTATAAGTAGAAAATTTTATTAGAGATTGACAAACATAGCATTAGTCAATGATGAAACTCATGAAAGAATTAATAAGGGAAGAGAAGATTCACATATAAATATACTATCCTAGAAACCTTTTGTGATTGTGAGCCCTTATCAAAATATTATATGCCAAAATTGTTGACGTTGGATAAGAAAGACAACGTAATGATTTATGCTTGTTCATATTCACATAGAAGTCATATTGTCATGGATCCTTTAACATGTGGTGCTTGGCCCCTATCTTTTCTAGCCAAAAATTCTGCACTAAGTAGAGATAGTACTTGTGCATCCAAAAACCCTTAAACCCAAATCTCATTTTCAAGAGTCCACCATGGCTACCTAGGGATTGAGCAAGATCCCTCAAGTAAGTTGTCATCGGTGCAAAAAGGCAATAAAAATAGCTTCTAAAAGTGTGAGATCATTTAGTGTAAGAGAAAATTGAGCGTTGCACGAACTTGTGATGGTGAAGAATAAAAGTGACAGACTACATAATAAAGGTCGCTATCACAAGGGGCAATGTAACGTGACGTTCTTTTGCACTAAGGGATTGAGCATACAAACAAATAAGCTCATGGCAACCTTTGCTTCCCTCTGCGAAGGGCCTATCTTTTAGTTTTATGCAAGAGTCAAAGTTTTTCTCCCTATTCTTTTTATTTTTCTCCTTTGGCAAGCATCATGTCGTGAGGAAAGATCTAGGCACATATGTCCAGTTGAATATGGGTGGCATGAGTTATTATTGTTGACATCACCCTTGAGGTGAGTACATTGGGAGGCAAAACCATAAGCCCCTATCTTTCTATGTGTCTGGTTGAAATGTTTTGCTCATGTGTACGCGGTGAGTGTTAGCAATCATAGAAGACTATATGATGGTTGAGTGTGTGGACTTGCCTAAAGGCTCCAACACATGACCCTTCCTAAAAAGCTGATGAATTGTAGTTCCAAAGTTGACTGAGAACATTGTTTGTTGGTTTCTAATAGAGTTTTTGCTTTATACTTCGATTGTGTGATGAACTATTACTTATTCATGAGAAGTATATGATAAAAGTTCTATGATAAAATTCCTATGTATAATTTTGTTGTTGTTATAATAATCAACATGATGCTTCTATTTCCGTATTTTGTTTTTATCGACACCTCTCTCTCAAAGCATGTGGACATGTTTTTCGATTTCGGTTTTCGCTTGAGGACACGCGAGGTCTAAGCTTGGGGGAGTTGATATGTCCATTTTGCATCATGTTTTCTTACTGTTATTTATGATGTTTTTATCCATAATAATGGTTTTTGAAGTAATTCTAATGCCTTTTCTCTCATAATTTGCAACATACACACCAAGAGGGAGAATTTCGGCAGCTGGAAATCTGGACCTGGAAAAGCTACGGCAGGCTACCTATTCTGCACAACTCAAACAAGCTGAAATTTCACAGAGATTTTTATGGAATATTTAAGAACTATTGGAGCAAATAACTACCAGAGGGGGCCCACTAGGTGGGCACAACCTACCTAGGAGTGTCAGGGAGCCCAGGCGCGCCCTGGTGGGTTGTGCTCACCCAGGCCCACCTCCGGTGCCCATCCTATGGTATATAAGTCATTTTAACCTAGAAAAAAAATCAGGAGAGGACTTTCTGGACGGAGCGCCACCGTCTCGAGGAGGAACTTGGGTAGGAGCACTTTTGCCCTCCGACGGAGCGATTTCGCTGGGGGAACTTCCCTCCCGGAGGGGGAAATCATCGTCATCATCATCACCAACAACTCTCCCACCTTGGGGAGGGCGATCTCCATCAACATCTTCAACATCACCATCTCCTCTCAAACCCTAGTTCATCTCTTGTTACTAGAACTATAGATTGGTACTTGTGGGTGACTTGTAGTGTTGATTACATCTGGTAGTTGATTACTATATGGTTTATTTGGTGGAAGATTATATGTTCAGATCCAATATGCTATTTAATACTCCTCTGATCATGAGCATGTTTATCATTTGTGAGTATTTATCTTTGTTCTTGAGGTCATGGGAGAAATCATGTTGCAAGTAATCATGTGAATTTGGTATGTGTTCGATATTTTGATAGTATGTATGTTGTGATTCCCTTAGTGTTTTCATGTGAACATCGACTACATGACACTTCACCATATTTGGGCCTAAGGGAATGCATTGTGGAGTAGCAATTAGACGATGGGTTGCGAGAGTGACAGAAGCTTAAACCCCACTTTATGCGATATTCCGTAAGGGACCGATTGGATCCAAAAGTTTAATGCTATGGTTAGAATTTATTCTTAATACTTTTCTTGTAGTTGCAGATGCTTGCGGGAGGGTTAATCATAAGTAGGAGGTTTGTTCAATTAAGAATGACACCTAAGCACCGGTCCACCCACATATCAAATTATTAAAGTACCGAACACGAATTAAGCCAACATGATGAAAGTGACTAGATGAAATTCCCGTGTACCCTCAAGAACGCTTTGCTTATTAAAAGAGACCGTTTTGGCCTGTCCTTTGCCTCAAAAGGATTGGGCTACGTTGCTACACTTTTGTTACTATTATCGTTACTTGCTCATTACAAATTATCTTGCTATCAAACTACTCTGCTACTTACAAGTTCAACACTTCCAGACATTACCTTGCTGAAAACCACTTGTCATTTCCTTCCACTCCTCGTTGGGTTCGACACTCTTACTTATCGAAAAGAGCTACAATTGATCCCCACTACTTGTGGGTCATTAGTCTACACACCTATTTTTGGAGAGCCAAATTATGCTATGCTCGCTCCTTTGCTTCACTTAAATTTTTAGAGCCTAGGAATTGCTCCGGTGCTTCACTTATACCTTTTTGAGCACGGTGTGCTTTATTATCTTTGAAGAAATTCTCTCATGCTTCACTTAGATTAATTTGAGAGAAATAAATACGATGCTCATGTTCTTCACTTATATTTTTTTGAGCTTATTAAAAGCAACATATGAAACTAGTTCAAAAGTGATAGATATCCAAGGAGGATACAATAAAAACTTTCATGAAGATCATTGGACAAAATAAACTCGATTCTTTGTAATAGTTTTGAGATATGATGATAGTGATATGTGAGTTGTGTTGATGAGTAATTATGCTTTAGTAAGAACATTGGTGTTAAGGTTTGTGATTCCCTATTCAACCATGACAGTCCATAGTTATGCAATGAAATTACATCCTACCTGTGGTGCATTATTCGGTGTTAGTTATGCTTAATTCTCGCTTATGATATTTTTCATTTCTTGGTTGGATGCTTCTCAATCTTTTGCTAGCCTTCATTTGCACTAAGTATGATCACTACTTGTGCATCGAAATCCTTTAAACCAGTTTTTGCCACTTGAGTCCACTATACCTACCTATATGCGCTATTCTTTGGTCGTTCTAAGCAAATTTCTATGTGCCATCTCTAATTTTCAAAATAAATTTCTCTTTTGTGTGCTCATACCGCTCATGAAACGGCAGGGTGTTGCTGATATATTTCCATGCTAGATAGGTTATTCTCAAGATGAGTGTTTATTCACTTGTCAATACACGAGAGTACGACAAAGGTATTAGGGATGCCCAGTCTCGAAATGAAAATCGAATTTACTTTATGTTGTCAAATAATAAATCCCTTGGAAAGTGTTGGTATGGAAGGCACCCATGGATAAGGTTAGCCATGGAAAGTGAAAGTATGGTGGAAAAAGGAATAAACTTTATTTTCTGTTTGGGAACCACCTATGATATACTTTCTAGCATGGAAAGTAGTGGGAACTACTCGATCATTTTCGTTGACGGAAAAGCATGCTACCCAAAGTGTTTTATCTCTATCCTTTTCGCTTTGAGCTCTAGCACCTCTACAAATCCCTACTTCCCTCCGCAAAGGGCCTTTCTATTTACTTTATGCAATTTTTATTTTTACTTGAGTCTCCATCTTCTCTTATAAAGGACCAACTAAGGGGCACTATGATCATACTTGAGCATTGGGTGTAGCTAATATGAGAGTGTGTTTCATGAATGGATCAATGACTGAGCATAATGGGCTAGGGATAACTTGCTTTAGCGTTGATATTTTCAAAGACATGGTTGCTTGTTGATATGCTTGAGTAATGAAATCTTCATGTCAAAACTAGACTATTGCTTTGAATCATATAAAAGTCCAAATGTCCATGCTACAAAGGAAAGAATGTGTGATGAACATGTTAGGCAACATTCCACATCAAAAAATATGTTTTTATCATTTACCTACTCGAGGACGAGAAGGAATTAAGCTTGGGGATGCTGATACATCTCCAATGTATCTATAATTTTTTATTGTTCCGTGCTATTATATTATCAATCTTGGATGTTTTACAATCATTTTATATCATTTTTTGGGCCCAATGCCAGTTGCTGTTTTTTGCTTGTTTTTTACTTCGCAGAAAATCAATACCAAACAGAGTCCAAACGCAATAAAACTTTTTGGTGATTTCTTCTGGACCAGAAGACACCTGTTGGGCCAAGATAGTACCAGAGGGGAGCTCCGAGGGGAGCACAACCCACCAGGGCGCACTTGGGGGCCTAGGCATGCCCAGCTGGATTGTGCCCACCTCAGTGGCTCCCGCACCGCCCCTTTGCTCTATAAATACCCCAATATTCCAGAAACCCTCGGGGAGTCGACGGAAATCCATTCCATTCGCTGCAAGTTCCAGAACCACCAGATCCAATCTAGACACCATCACAGAGGGGTTCATCATCCTCATTGGTGCCTCTCTGACGATGCGTGAGTAGTTCATTATATACCTACAGGTCCGTAGTTAGTAGCTAGATGGCTTCCTCAATCTCTTTTGATTCTCAATACAATGGTCTCTTGGAGATCTATTTGATGTAAATCTTTTTGCGGTGTGTTTATTGGGATCCGATGAACTTTGAGTTTATGATCAGATCTATGTTTTTATCCATGAAAGTTATTTGGGTCTTTTGATCTCTTATATGCATGATTACTTATAGCCTTGTATTTATTCTTCGAATCTCTGGTTTAGTTAGGCCAACTAGATCGAATTTTCTTGCCACAGGAAGAGGTGCTTTGTGATGGTTTCGATCTTACGGTGCTTGATCCCAGTGACAGAAGGGGAACTGACATGTATGTATCATTGCTATTGAGGATAACAAGATGGGGTCTATTTCTACATAAATAGATATTGCCTACATCATGTCATTGTTCTTATTGCATTACTCCATTTTCCATGAACTTAATACACTAGTAGCATGCTGGATAGCGGTCGATGTGTGGAATAATAGTAGTAGATGCAGGTAGGAGTCGGTCTACTAATCTTGGACATGATGCCTATATAATGATCATTGCCTGGATATCGTCATGATTATTTGAAGTCCTATCAATTGCCCAATAATAATTTGTTTACCCGTTGTATGCTATTTTTCTCGAGAGAAGCCACTAGTGAAATCTACGGCCCCCGGGTCTCTTCTTTATTATATTTGCCTTCACGACCTATTTTTATTTGCTTTCATTTTCAGATCTATTAAACCAAAAATACAAAAATACCTTGCTGTAATTTATTATTATTTATTTTATCTCGCGTTCCCGCAAGATCTATTTATCCAATCTACTACAATTTTACCTATCTTTTTACCCGTGAGGGATTGACAACCCCTCTCTTAGGATGGGTTGCAAGTATTTGTTCTTTGTGTGCAGGAGCTTTTTACATGGTGTTGCGTGGTTCTCTTACTGGTTTGATAACCTTGGTCTCATCACTGAGGGAAATACCTACCGTAGCTGTGCTGCATCATCCCATCCTCTTTGGGGAAATACCGACGTAGTTCAAGCCGCATCAATCAATAAATGTCAATCTTTCCAGTTTTACAAATGGAAATATACCCAATATGACACATGCAAGTCTTAATTGTCTGTACATGGTTGCACACGGGTCATCCAAAACAACCGTTTGCGTTGAAGGGATGTATAAATCCTGCTCAGCACATTTTCTCTTGGCTTAGCGCCAGAGTGTGGCTTTGCATACCGTATTCAATCTGAATTGTTTGGGTTGAAGAGATGCACAAATCCCGCGCTGCAAATTTTCCCTTGACTTTAGGGGGAGACTATAGCTCTCACTTTGCATACATGTGTTCTATCTAAAACATTTGCGATTAAGAGCTGCACAAATACTGCCGCCACATTTTCCTTTGGCTTCTTGGGGAATCTGTCGGTTTGCATACGGGTGTTAACTAAAACGTTTGCGATGAGTGTTTTATATTTAAAAACCATTGGCGCTTTTTTTCAAATGAAAATCATTTGATAAGTCTGTACATTAAGAGAGAAAACCACAAGTTCGTTCAAACCATATCTTTCATTCAGTCACACTGCTAATTTATATTCATATGATCCAGATACACTATTAAACCTAGAAAAAACTATTTCCGGCGACAGGGAGGCGGCGTGCCACGCCGGCGTCGTCGTTGTAGTCCTTCGGGATGCCGTCATTGAAGTCTTCAAGGCAACACATAATGTTCTTCACCTGGAAATCAAATATCATGTTGTCGCGCGATCGACGGGCGGGGCACGGGAGGACGGCAACTGGTGGCGCCGGGAGGTAGCGATCGACAGCGGCATCCCATGCCGCTGAGAGGCGTGCGCGCATGGGCATGGGTGTGGCGGGTGCAGGCAAACGCATGGGCACTGGCACCGCAATGGGTGGAGGTGCGCGCACGGGCACGAGCATTGGCGCTGGCATGTACACGAGCTCGCGCGGGCCCGCGGAGACCTCGCTGACGCCCGCGGCTTCCAGCTCTGCTATTGTGCTCGGCGACCAGCCCGTCAATGCTACGGGGATGGTTGCTGGCGCAGGCGCGGGGATGGAAGCTCGGACGGGCATGAGGGCAGCAACCGCCGCGGCCAGCTCGTTTTAGGCCATGTCCATGAGGCCCCATTCCTCCTTATTTTCTATCTCCTCCGGCTCGGAGTCAACTTCACCAAACTTGAAGACTAGCGGCAGATGATCCTTCTATGCCATGCCATTGGTGGAGGTCTGCGGGAGGGAGGGGAATGGGAGGCAAACTGTAAGGCCGCCCGTATTAAACAATGGCTTGGGCGCCATTAATGGAGAGGATGCGAGCAAGGCGGGCAGCCATGGAAGTCAAAGGCCTCACGTACCAGTGAGGCTGCGTAGCGTGTAGCTCGCATGCTTCCCGGTGAGCCTGCGCATTGGAGGACATCTTGCACACTTCTCGGTCAGCCTGAGCACCAGACTACACTTGCACGCCTGCCGTTGAGTCAAGCAGTTGTCCGCACGACACCTCCTATAGCCATTAAAACCAAGACACGTGGCGTCACGTGAATGGTTAACAGAACACACACGATTTAAATTATATAAATGTTTGAGATATTAAAGTGGCAGCTATTTTTTCAAAATGCCATTGTGGCTATTATTCCAATGTGCATTCTCTCAAAATGGACATGAAAAATACCACAACATGTCGGGTGCCATTCCATGATAGCATGCCAAGTTTCATGAATTTCAGACGAGTTTTGGATCTACTTGAATTTAAAAACAAAGTATCTCAACATTTTGCCGACAATCAACAGTGCCTTGGTGTTTGAAATTCATTCTAATTTCTTGCATGGGACCTAAGCATGCACCCAAGGACACACATTTCATATGTCAACCCATTTTTCTGCACTAGAGCATGTGCATGTAGTTCAAATTTAAATTATGCACATAAAATGCCAAGAAAACCTAGTTAATGTATAAGAATGTCCAAGCGAACCCCGAAAAATCCCCAAAATTGACACAACACTCTTGTCGTTCTTTGTTAACACAAGAAGAGGCAACGAATATCGTTTCATCCCCAAGGGTGGCATGTTCCCTACTGAAACCATCAGGCTTGTTGTGAGAAGCTCTGATTTGCGAGAACCTTATACCCAAACCTGCCCCAAATGGGACAATTTTTTTACCACAGCATGTTGATGCTGCTCCACGATAGCATGTCAGGTTTCATGAAATTCAGACGGGTTTTGGATTTACTAGAATTTATTGCGGCCGAGCGACGGTGGCAAGGTATTTGCCATTCATTCGCATTTCTTGCATGGGACCTAAGCATGCAGCCAAGGACACATATTTGATTTTTCAAACAATTTACATGCACTGGATCATGTGCTTGTAGTTCAAATCTTAATCATGCAAATAAACACATAGAAAACTCAGTTAATGTATAAAAATGTCCAAACAAACCCCAAAAAAATTCCTAAAATTAACACAACACTCATGTTGTTCTATGTTGACACTAGAAAAATTGAAATCAAGAAGAGGCAAGGGATATCGTTTCGTCTAGCAAGGTGAAACGTTCCCTACCGTAACCATGAGGCTTGTTGTGAGAAGCTCTTGTTTGTGAGAAGCTTATATCCCCCAACCTGCCCCAAATGGGACAACATTTTTACCACGGTATGTCGATGCCATTCCATGCTAGCATGTCAAGTTTTTATAATTTTTAGACGCGTTTTAAATTTAGAATTTAAAAACCATGTATCTCAATGTTTGCGCCCGAGCGAGGGTGGCAAGGTGTTTGACATTCATTCTCATTTCTTGCATGGGACTTAAGCATGCAACCAAGGACACACATTTCAATTTTAAACCCATTTATATGCACTAGAGCATGTGCATGTAGTTGAAATTTGAATTATGCACATAAATGCATAAAAACTCAGTTAATGTAAAAATGTCCAAGCGAACCCCGAAAATCCCAAAAATTGACACAACACTCCTGTTGTTCTATGTGGACACGAGAAAAAAAATTGAAAGTAAGAAGAGGCAACATATATCATTTCATCCACCAAGCTGGCACGTTCCCTACCAAAACCATCGGGCTTGTTGTGAGAGAAGCTTTGGTTTGCAAGAAGCTTATACCCAAACCTGCCCCAAATGGGATAATATTTTACCACGACATGTCGATGGCGTTCCATGATATTATGTCAAGTTTCATGAATTTCATATGAGTTTTTGATTTACTAAAATTTTAAAACCATGTATCTCAATGTTAGCGGGCGAGCAACAGTGTCAAGGTATGTGACATTCATTCTCATTTCTTGCATGTGACCTAAGCTTGCAACCAAGGACACAAATTTGATTTTGCAGCGCATTTTTATGGACTGGAGCATGTGCATGTAGTTCAATTTTGAATTACTCACATAAATGCCTAGAAAACTCAGTTAACGTATAAAAATGTCCAAACGATCCCCAAAAAATTCCAAAATTTAACATGACACTCCTATTGTTCTATGTTGACACTAGGAAAAATTGAAAGCAAGAAGAGGCGACGAATATCGTTTTGTCCACAAAGGTGACATGTTTCCCTAATGGAACCATGAGGCTTCTTGTGAGAAGCTCTGGTATGTGAGCAACTTATACCATAACCTGCCCCAAATGGGACAATATTTTTTACCCCAGCATGTTTATGCCATTCGATGATAGCATGCCAAGGTTCATGAATTTTAGACGGGTTTTGGATTTACTAGAACTACAAAAGCAAGTACCTCAACGTTTGCCAGAGAGCCACGGTGCCGTGGTGTTCGAAATTCATCCCCATTACTTGCATGGGACATAAGCATAAACCCATGGACACATATATGATTTTGCAACCCATGTTGGTGCACCGGAGCATGTGCATGTAGTTTAATTTTGAAGTGTGCCCCTGAAATGGCTAGAAAACCAGTTTAATGTATAAAATGTCCAAACAAAACCTGTATAATTCCAAATTTTTTAGACACACATATAGTTGCATGTTCACTGCAAATGAAAGTTCTAGCAATTCAAACACCCTCCATTGCCGCTGTGACCCCATTATGTAATTCAAATCAAGGTGAAAAATCAAGTATATCACGCACGGTTTATTATCACCAACCGTGTGAGATGCAGTACAACATATCTTGGACCACCGTCGGTGTATAGTACGCTTATGGCTTACGCGAGAAGGTGAGCCAGCTACAATCCACAGCCGGTGTGTTAAGCACACTAGCTCGCTTCCCAAATAACATTTCACCGTTCAACTGTCGCCGATGGAAGATGGGGACATGGACCCGTATCGTGAGGGCAACTTCGGTGGACCACTTCGGTGAGAACGCGGCTGCAGCCGCCATGCGCGTGCTAACAAGGTGCATGAGCGCGGCCGCAATCTACGACCAGGCGGCCAAGGCAGCCCAAGCGGCCGCTGTTGCTTCTCAGGTGGCGGCAGCAACATCTGCCTCGGGGTTAGCAACTGGCGAGAGCGGCACATCAGTTGTTCATTCTGCAGCGGCAGCCTTAGCCCAGATGGAGGCCGCCGACGACCATGTTGAGGCCGCCCGTGCCCAGCTCGTGGTAGTCACTGCACAAGTCGAACACATCTTCTCAGACTACGTACGGTCGGCAACCCACGGCCAAAGAGTTTGCAATCGCCGAGAGCGTTCGAGCAGCCGTCCGTTCCTCCGCCGCATACCTTGCCACGACGTAGCCCGTCCAAACCCAGATCGTGGTCGCCCACGCCTAGCTCGTGGCGGCCTTTTCCAAAGAGATGGCGGATGCGGATGGCGAGATGTTTGCCGAGTATGGTGCAATGGATGACGTGGAGCCCCTTCCCCAGGAGATCGTCTGGTGCGAGCTGGACATGGAGGAGGCAGCGGAGATCGACGAGCACCAGTCGTAGTAGTACTCTTTGTTTTGTTTAATTAAGAGCCTCGGTCTTTAATTTGTTAGAGTAATGTTTAAGTCAGCTTGCTCTGTTTAATTGCTGAACTTGCTCGATTAAGAAGTGTGGGTGTGTTGTAGTCTCCTTTGTGTACCCAAATTATGCAATGACGTGGATGACCACTGTAACCAGGGAAATTCAAACCAAATTTTTTGACATCAAACTCATCACACACGGATTAAGCTATTTGAATCGTTTGCGATGTTCACATATCGTACACACTTCTAAATAAGGGACCGTGTCTGATGACACTTTGCGCGCTAGTTTTTTCGCTGAACCGATTCAAAATTTTCGGCTTCCGCAGAAATATCTACCTACCCCCCCCCCTTACCAAAAGCCGCATTTCCCTTGTTTCCGCCTTCCTTTCCAAGTTGAAACTTCACTCCTTGCTTGCAGCACCGCCTCCTCGCTGGCAACCCTCCTTCACGCTGCTCATCCTCGTCTATCCAGGCATGTTATCAACACCTGACCCCCATCGTCCTCCTCCTTCCACATCCCACATGCCCCAACCGTTGGCGCGACACCTTCCACCCAAATCACCGACCCCCACCAAATAAGCATCGCCCTAAGCCATTGTGCATGCAGTATAGGCAGGAGCTCAAGGAGCATTTGGCAGCGGAGAAGCAAATCGCGGCCGCATGTGCGGATGAGGTCGCGATGGCTACCATTTGTGCCGACCCCCAGATCTTGGAGCACCAGCTTGCCATTTTCTAGCTACGCCAGTCAAGCATGCTTGGTTTACCCGTTGCGTGTGCTGCTCCTGCCTCTCCTTAAGAAATTCTAGTGAATTGTGCTATCTAATTTTACCATTCAATCTGTTGCTCTGGTGTATATGTTCTATATGTCGTGCAATGTGGTGCTCACTTATTAACTGTTTGGTTAATCAGTTGTCGTCTTCAGTTATCTGTTTGGTTCTATTATGCAAATGTGATGTTCAATTCTTCAGGCTGCAATTTTGTAATGTCTTCCATGTGATAAATAAATCGAATTAATCTTTACAAAATACATGAGAAACAAATACAATTGCTATATTTCCAAGTTGTCAAGCATGCTTGGTCTGGTTAACTGTTTGATCTTCTAGTATATTATAAATTATGCAATGTGGTGCTCAGTTAATGTTTGGTTCATCTGTTGTGGTGTTTAGTTAATTGTTTGGTTCAATTTTGCAATGCGATGTTCAATAGTTTTGGGTGCATTCTGTTATTCTATACCATGTGAGAAGTAAATCAAATTTGGCTGTACTAAATACATGAGAAAAAAATACAATTGCTATATTTCCAAGTTGTTAAGCATGCTTGGTTTGGTTAACTGTCTGATCTTCTGTTAGGAGTATGTTATATTGTGCAATGTGGTGCTCAGTTAACGGTTGGTTCATTTGTTGTGGTGTTTAGTAACTGTTTGGTTCAATTCTGCAATGTGATGTTCAATTTTTGTAGGTGCATTCTGTTATTGTATACCATGTGAGAAATAAATTGAATTTGGCTATACAAAATACATGAGAAACAAATGAAATTGCTATATTTCCAAGTTGTTAAGCATGCTTGCTTTGGTTAACTGTCTGATCTTCTATTAGGAGTATGTTATATTGTGCAATGTCGTACTCATTTAATGTTTGGTTCATTTGTTGTGGTGTTTAGTCAACTGCTTGGTTCAATTCTGCAACGCGATGTACAATTGCCGTGGGTAGAATTTTGTATTGTTCTGCATGTGAGGAATAAATCGAATTTGGCTGCACTTAATACATGAGAAACATAGACAAGTGCTATTTGCCTAGTTCTTAATCATGCTTGGTTTGAATAAATGGGTTTTCCATGTGGCTTGAATTAATCTGATGAATCTGTCATGTACTTATTTTTCATCAACATATTTTACTGATAGCATGGGAACCCCCACTTAACCTGATGACTAACTACCTTATATGTGTTGCAGGGAAACAATGGGAAGCACTGAGGTTTACAATCAAGGTTAGCACATGCATGGTCCGTTGTCTAATAATGTGCAATTGCAGGAACCATTCTAATATTTAGGTTTTTAGGAAAAAGGTGTTGCACATGTAGGTCCTGCTATCAGAGGTTTTGACCCACTGTCCGACCCTTTTTGCATATGGGGAAATGAGTTGTCCATGAATATCAATCAAGTTAAGAAACTCAGAAAGATTGTTAGGATAAATAAATTAGCGACAAAAAACAACAAGATCTTTGTCTACACAATGAAGAAGACATCAGTTCACTACAAGATGGTACTAACTATTACACCTTGCCTTTTTTATTCATTTGCCCCATTTCCAATATAGAGAAGATATTTATGCACATCCTTGTTTTCATGCCTTTCCAAAGCAGTTCACCAATGATTACCTCTCAAACCACCTCTATGGTAAGGAGGCGAGGAAGGTTTTCATACAAAACCCACGGCTAAATATTGAAGTGTTCCTGAAGAGGACGAAGGATGGATGATCAATCATCCACAGGCACTGGCCTAAAGTTGCAAAGACCTTCAACATCAATGAAGGCTCAATATTTGGCTTCTACTTCAGGAGTTTTCTAGATGTGATGCATCTGTCTATGTACTGTCTATGATACTAATTTTGAAAGGTTCTAAACATTGCAAGTGAAAGTTGGTGCTGGTGCAGTTGTGTAATGGGGTAGCTGAGTGCTGAAGCTATATGATGTTGTACTCTGATGTATTTCAATTATGAAATCATGCTTCCTTAATATGGAAAGGAAATATACTATGTGATTAATATGAAATGTTAATTATATTAATAAATGGATTATTAATAATAGGGCAATTAGCCTGCTAATTTGGTTTTTCTATTGCAAACGGTTATTGAGAAAACATCATGGGCGATGACCTCAGGCAACGCATACAGTTTCTAGGAATAAACCGTGTTGGGTCAATGAACAATCACACATGACATCCTCTTGAAAACTGTTTGCGTTAGGCCACCTTGCGCAAACATTTACCACATAAAAACTGTGTGTGAGGGAGAGCCTTTGCCACACAGTTTCTTCTACACACCATGTGTGATGCATTCAATAACGCAACTGATAATTTTTTTGAATATCGTGTGCAATGGCAACACTATCACAAACGATTTAATGGGGAAAATTGTGTGTGTTGTACCTATGAACGGAAATGTTTTCCTTGGAGCGACTATGTGGGATGTATATACGAACGGAAACATTTAGTAGGGACTGACTGTGTGGGATGTACTTACAACCAAAAACGATTTCGCATGTAATTGTATTTTAGCACTACTGTATGTATAACCGTATTTGATCATTCACCGGTCGCACTCGACCTCATTTTGCCGAGCATGTGTGCCAGGAGGGCATATCCCCGACGGTTTCTGGGTCATGTGGGAAGGACCCCCTATCGCAGTCACTCACTAGGCGACAGTTCAGAACGCCGTCGCGGAAAGGGGTTAAAAGTCGTTTGTATAGAAACTCGATGTACCAGTGCGAGTTCAGTTGACATATGCACTGCCAGAAACCCTAGACAATTCGATCACACCGATACGGATCTCGGTCTCACCACGATGGCCTTGCAAAATCTTTGTTTCCTATTGTAATTATTTCTGTCTCACCGAAATGTGCAATCGGTCACACAGAGTTTGCTTGGCCAACTCTGTGTTTGCTCTTTGCTGAAATCGGTCTCATCGAGTTCAAGCAATTGGTCTCACTGAGATGAGATTTTTCCCTAGCCCTAGAACATCGGTCCCACCAAGTTGATCTCATTGGTCCCACTGAGATTCCTAACATTCACATTTTGAACTAAATCGGTCTCACCGAGTTCTTCTATTCGTTCTGACCGAGTTGGGTCAAATTTATGTAATAGTTGGGTTTTGTGTGGAGGCTATATATACCCCTCCATCCCCTTCTCAATTTGTGAGAGGGCCATGAGAACGTGCCTACACTTCCACTACTCATTTTCTGGGAGAGAACCACCTACTCATGTGTTGATGCCAAGACATCCCAATCCAACCATAAGAAACTTGATCTCTAGCCTCCCAAGTTGCTTTCCACTCAAATCATCTTTCCACCATAGCCAAATCTGCGAGAGAGAGTTGAGTGTTGGGGAGACTATCATTTGAAGCACAAGAGAAAGGAGTTCATCATCAACACACCATCTATTACCTTTTGGAGAGTGGTGTCTCCTAGATTGGTTTAGTGTCGCTTGGGAGCCTCTGACAAGATTGTGGAGTTGAACCAAGAAGTTTGTAAGGGCAAGGAGATCGCCTACTTTGTGAAGATCCACCCGGGTGAGGCAAGTCCTTCGTGGGTGATGGCCATGGTGGGGTAGACAAGTGATACGTCTCCAATGTATCTATAATTTTTTAATGTTCCATGCTATTATATTATCAATCTTGGATGTTTTATAATCATTTTATAGTAATTTTGTATCATTTTTTGGTACTAACCTATTGACATAGTGCCAAGTGCTAGTTGCTGTTTTCTGCATGTTTTTTACATCATAGGAAATCAATATCAAACAGATTCCAAACACAACGAAACTTTACGGAGATTTTTTTGGACCAGAAGGAACATAATGGGCCCTGGCTGCGCCTGGGGGGGTGCTCCGAGGAGAGCACAACCCACCAGGGCGCGCCCTGGTGGGTTGTGCCCACCTCGGGTGCCCCCGTACCGTCTCTTTGCTCCATAAATACCCAAATATTCCCAAAACCCAAGGGAAGTCGACAAAATATTGATCCAGCCGTTGCAGAGTCCAGAACCACCAGATCCAATCTATACACCATCTCGGATGGGGTTCACCACCTCCATTGATGCCTCTCCGATGATGCGTGAGTAGTTCTTTGTAGACCTTCGGGTCCGTAGTTAGTAGCTATATGGCTTCGTCTCTCTCTCTCTCTTGATTCTCAATACAATGGTCTCTTGGAGATCCATATGGTGTACCTCTTTTGCGGTGTGTTTGTTGGGATCGATGAACTTTGAGTTTATGATCAGATCTATCTTTTTATATCCATGAAAGTATTTGAGTTTCTTTGGTCTCTTTTATGCATGATTGCTTATAGCCTCATATTTCTTCTCTGATATTTGGGTTTTGTTTGGCCAACTTGATCTATTTATCTTGCAATGGGAAGAGGTGCTTTGTACTGGGTTCGATCTTACGGTGCTTGATCCCAGTGATAGAAGGGGAACCGACACATATGTATCGTTGCTACTAATGATAAAATGATGTGGTTTATCTCTACATAGATAGATATAGTCTACATCATGTCATCATCCTTATTGCATTACTCCGTTTCTCCATGAACTTAATACACCAGATGCATGCTGGATAGCGGTCGATGTGTGGAGTAATAGTAGTAGATGCAGGCAGGAGTCGATGTACTAATCTTGGACGTGATGCCTATATAATGATCATTGCCTGGATATCGTCATGAGTATTTGAAGTTCTATCAATTGCCCAACAGTAATTTGTTCACCCATCGTGTGCTATTTTTCCCGAGAGGAGTCACTAATGAATCCTACGGCCCCCGGGTCTCTTTCTCATATTATTTGCCTTTGTGATCTACTTTTGTTTGCCATTTATTTTCAGATCTATTTAACCAAAAATACAAAAATAACTTTCTTAATTAATTCTTATTTATTTTACTTGGCGTTCGATCTATCAATCTACTACAATTTTGTCTCATGTCCGTCTGCCTATCTTGAGGCATCGTACCCGGAAGGGATTGACAACCCCTTTAACACATTGGGTTGCAAGGATTTGTTATCTGTAAGCAGGGGCTGTTTACGTTGTGTTGCTTGGTTCTCCTACTGGTTTGATAACCTTGGTTTCATATCTAAGGGAAATACCTACCTCCGCTGTGCTGCATCATCCCTCCCTCTTTGGGGAAATACCGACGTAGCTTCAAGCGACATCAAAAGGAATTTCTGGCGCCGTTGCCGTGGAGGATCTTCAACATATACCAGGTTCATAATCACAAATATCATCTCCTTGCAATTTACTTTATTTGCCATTTGCCTCTCGTTTCCCTCTCCCCCACTTCACAAAAACTTGCCGTGTTATTTGCCTTCTTTTTCGTTCACCTTTTTCTTGTCAGATCTTTTGTTTCCTTGTGTTACCATGTGCCTTCTTTATGCTTGCATATTTGCTTGCTGAAAATCTATTGATATGGATCCTCATCCACTTGATAATATTTTCAAAAGATCCAATTATGATGAGCCCATTGCCAGTGAATTGAGTTCACTAAGTTATCTTTATGAAGTTTTTCTTGAGATTCATGAATCTGAAAATTGTGATGAAGTGTTAGAAGAAGGAATTTAAGAAGAGATTCATGATAGCTCCTTGAATGAAAAGCATGATTGCAATGATTTTACTATAGATTCTATTAATGTCAATTGTGCTAATAATATGTAAAACCCCGAGCTTGGGGATGCTAATTTTGCTATGTCCACTATTTATTGCAATGATCATGATTGGGGTGATCCTTCTTATGTTCTTGAAGATTTGTTTATGCCTCATGATGAATATGATATTGATAATAATGTTTGCAATAATATTGAAAGTGGGTTTGGAAGAGTGTCAACTTTAGGTATTATTGACCCCACTACTTTGGAGAATTATCAATCTTCTGAATTTTTTGATAAAAGTGGGTTTGGAGAGGTCATGACTTTATTTGACGATAATCCAACTATATTGGAAGAGTGTCAACTTTGCATGAATGTGGATCATGTAGAAAATATGCTATGTGATTGCTATATTGTTGAATTTGAATATGATCCCACATATAATTATTATGAGAGAGGAAAATATTGTGGAAGAAATTTTCATGTTACTAAATTACCTCTCGTTATGTTGAGATTGCCTTTTCTTCTTTCTTCTTCCTTGCATATGCTAGTTTTTCCGTCCCTTGATATGTTGTTTGCTTATAAAATGCCTATGCATAGGAAGTATGTTACACTTCAACTTTTTTTTCACATGCTACATGATGCTCTCTTCGTATTTCAATTATTATCTTTCATGTGAGCATCATTAAAATTATTATGCCTAGCTAGGGGCTTAAAACGATAGCGCTTGTTGGGAGGCAACCTAATGAATACAATTTATTTTTTATTTTTGCTTCCTATTTTTGAGGGTTAGCACAATTATAATACCGTTATGATTGTGTTTTTTATGTTTTAATTAGTGATTGTGCCAAGTAAAGCCTTTAGGATCTTCTTGGGTGATAGTTGTTTGTTCTTGCTGAAAAAACATAAACTTTTGCGCTTGCGAAAATAATTCTCATTTTTAACCAGAGAGCGACAAAATACCCATTCCTCTTGTAGTAGATCAATATATGAATTTCTCAGGTCGTCCTAATTTTTTTAGAATTTTTCGAGTTACAGAAGTATTCAAAAGAGTCAGATTGCTACAGACTGTTCTATTTTGACAGATTCTGTTTTCTTTGCGTTGTGTGCTTGTTTTGATGGCTCTATGGTTTTCTTTGATAAGTTTTTGCCATAAAAATGTTGGAATACAGTAGATATAATGCAAGAAGAAAATATGAATTGTTTTGATACAACACTTATTGTAGTGGTTTATTTTCTTATACTAACGGATCTCACGAAGGTTTTGTTGAGTTTTGTGTGATTGAAGTTTTCAAGTTTTGGTTTATCTTATGATGGATAAAGGAATAAGGAGTAGAAGAGCCTAAGCTTGGGGATGCCCCGACATCGCAAGATATTATCCAAAAATGAGCAACCGACTAAGCTTGGGGATTCCCCCGAGTGGCATCCCCTCTTTCTTCTAACGACCATCAGTATTTTACTCGAAGCTATATTTGTATTCATCACATACTATGTGTTTTGCTTGGAGCATCTTCTATGATATGAGTTTTTCTTGTTTTATTTTGAGTTTTAAGTCTTGATACCTTGCTGGACACACCTATTTGAGAGAGCCAAAATTATGTTATGACTTCTTAGAATTGCTCTCTTTGCTTCACTTAAATCTTTTATGAGCTATGGACTTGCTCCAATGCTTCACATATATCTTTTTGAGCATAGTGTGCTTTAGTATTTTAGAAAAATGCTCTCTTGATTCACTTAGATTTATTTGTGAGTTAGTAAAATTTTCAAGAAATTCTCTCTTGCTTCACTTAAATTAATTTGAGAGAAACGAAGATATATTATGCTCATGATCTTCACTTATATTTGTTTGAGCTTATGAGAAGCAACACATGAAAATTAGTCCCAAAGTGGTAGATATCCAAGAAGGATATAATAAAAACTTTCATGAAGATCATTGGACAAAATAAACTTGATTCTTAGTAATAGTTTTGAGGTATGATGATGTGATATGTGAATCATGTTGATGAGTAATTATGTTTTAGTAAGAATATTGGTGTTAAGGTTTGTGATTCCCTATGCAAGCACGAAAGTCAATAGTCATGCAATGAAATTATATCCTACTTGTGGTGCATTATTCGGTGTTAATTACGCTTAATGCTTGCTTATGAGATTATCCGTTTCTTGGTTGGTCGCTTCTCAATCTTTTGCTAGCCTTCATTTTGCACTAAGTATGATCTCTACTTGTGCATCCAAAAACCTTTAAACCAGTTTTGCCACATGAGTCCACTATATCTACCTATATGCGGTATTCTTTTACCATTCTAAGCAAGTTTGCATGTGCGATCTCTAATTTTCAAAATAAACTTCTCTTTTGTGTGTTCGTTTTGCTCGCGGAGCGGTGAGGGGTGGCTAATATTTTCCATGCTTGATGTGTTATTCTCATGATGATTGTTTATTCACTTGTCATTGCACGAGAGTAAGGCAAAGGTATTAGGGATTCCCAGTCCCGAAATGAAAAAAATGAATTTACTTTATGTTATCAAATAATAAATTCCTTGAAAAGTGTTGGTATGGAAGGCACCCGTGGATACAATTAGCCATGGAAAGTGAAAGTATGGTGGAAAAAGGAATAAACTTTATTTTCTATTTGGGAACCGCCTATGATATATCTAGCATGGAAAGTGTTGGGAACTCTAAGTCATTTTCATTGGTGGGATGGATACACCTCCCAAAATGTTTTTATCTCTAAGTTTTTCGCTTTGAGCTCTGGCACCTCTACAAATCCCTACTTCCGTCTGTGAAGGGCATTTCTTTTACTTTATGCAATTTTATTTTTGAATTTGAGTCTCCATCTTCTCTTATAAAAGCACCAACTAGGAGGCAATATGATCGTACTTGAGTATTGGATGTAGCTAATATGCGAGTGTGTTTCATGAATGGATCAACGATTGAGCATGATGGGCTAGGGATAGCTTATTTTTGCATTGATATTTTGAAAGACATGGTTGCTTGTTGATATGCTTGAGTATTTAAATTATCATGTCAAAACCAGACTATTGCTTTGAATCACATAAAAGTCCAAATGTCCAAGCTATAAAGAAAGAATATGGTACGACATGTTAGGCAGCATTCCACATCAAAACTTCTGTTTTGATCACTTCTCTACTCGAGTACGAGTAGGAGTTAAGCTTGGGGATGCTGATACGTCTCCAACGTATTTATATTTTTTGATTGTTCCATGCCGTTAGATTATCAATCTTGGATGTTTTATAATCATTTTATAGTCATTTTATATCATGTTTTGGTACTAACCTATTGACATAGTGCCAAGTGCGAGTTGTTGTTTTCTACATGTTTTTTACATCGCAGGAAATCAATATCAAATGGAGTCCAAACGCAACAAAACTTTACGGAGGTTATTTTGGACCAGAAGGAACATAATGGGCCCTGGTTGCGCCTGGGGGGTGCTCCGAGGAGAGCACAACCCACCAGGGTGTGCCAGGAGACCCAGGCGCCCCCTGGTGGGTTGTGCCCACCACGGGTGCCCCTCGGACCGCCTCTTTGCTCTATAAATACCCCAATATTACGAAAAACCTAGGGGAGTTGACAAAATATTAATCCAGCCGCCGCAGAGTCCAGAACCACTAGATCCAATCTAGACACCATCTCGGATGGGGTTCACCACCTCCATTGGTCTCTCTCCAATGATGCGTGAGTAGTTCTTCGTAGACCTCTGGGTCTGTAGTTAGTAGCTAGATGGCCTCCTCTATCTTTCTCTGTTGATTCTCAATACAATGGTCTCTTGGAGATCCATATGATGTAACTATTTTGCGGTGTGTGTGTTGGGATCGATGAACTTTGAGATTATGATCACATCTATCTTTTTATATCCATGAAAGTATTTGAGTTTCTTTGATCTCTTTTATGCATGATTGCTTATAGCCTCATATTTCTTCTCCGATATTTGGGTTTTGTTTGGCCAACTTGATCTATTTATCTTGCAATGGGAAGAGGTGCTTTGTAGTGGGTTCGATCTTATGGTTCTTGATCCTAGTGGCAGAAGGGGAACCGACACGTATGTATCGTTGCTACTAAGGATAAAATGATGGGGTCTATCTCTACATAGATAGATCTTGTCTACATCATCTCATCGTTCTTATTGCATTACTCTGTTTCTCCATGAACTTAATACACTAGATGCATGCTGGATAGCGGTCAATTTGTGGAGTAATAGTAGTAGATGCAGGCAGGAGTTGATCTACTAATCTTGGACGTGATGCCTATATAATGATCATTGCCTGGATATCATCACGAGTATTTGAGGTTCTATCAATTGCCCAACAGTTATTTGTTCACCCACGGTTTGCTATTTTTCTCGAGAGAAGCCACTAGTGAAACCTACGGCCCCCGGGTCTCTTTCTCATATTATTTGCCTTTGTGATCTACTTCTATTTTCCATTTATTTTCAGATCTATTTAACCAAAAATACAAAAATACCTTGCCGCAATCTATTCTTATTTATTTTATTTGGCGTTCTATTTATCAATCTACTATAATTTTATCTCACGTCCGTTTGGCTATCTTGAGGCGATGTACCCGGAAGGGATTGACAACCCCTTTAACACGTCGGGTTGCGAGGATTTGTTATCTGTGTGTCGTGGCTGTTTACGTTGTGTTGCTTGGTTCCCCTACTGGTTCGATAACATTGGTTTCATATCTGAGGAAAATACCTACCGCCGCTGTGCTGCATCATCCCTTCCTCTTTGGGGAAATACCGATGTAGCTTCAAGCGACATCAACAAGGTTGCTTCTTCATGGAACCTTCATGGGTGGAGCCCTACATGGAGTCGCGCAACCGTTACCCTTCGTGGGTTGAAGTCTCCGTCAACATGGATGTACGATAGCACCACCTATCAGAACCATGCCAAAAATCTCCGTGTCTTCACTGCGTTTCCTCACTCCAATCCCATCCCTTCACTTTATTGCAATTAGCATGCTTTACTCTTTCCGCTACTTATACTCTTGCCATGCTTGTTTCAAATGTATTGTGAATGCTTAAACTTGTGCTAAAACTCCACCTCAACTTGAAGAATTTAAAAAACTTCCACTTTTGCTTGTTGAGGGTCTAATCACCCCCCATCTAGACACCTCTTATCGAGGCTAACCTTCGTGGTTCCATTTAAAAAACTGACATTTTCTGGGAGAGAACCACCTACTTATGTGTCCTAGCCCTAGAACATCGGTCCCACCGAGTTGATCTCATTGGTCCCACCGAGATTCCTAATGTTCACATTTTGAACTAAATCGGTCTCACCAAGTTCTTCTATTCGGTCCGACCGAGTTGGGTCAAATGTGTGTAATGGTTGGATTTTGTGTGGAGGCTATATATACCCCTCCACCCCTTCTCCATTTGTGAGAGAGCCATGAGAACGTGCCTACACTTCCACTACTCATTTTATGGGATAGAACCAGCTACTCACGTGTTGAGACCAAGACATTCCAATCCAACCACAAGAATCTTGATCTCTAGCCTTCCCCAAGTTGCTTTCCACTCAAATCATCTTTCCACCATAGCCAAATATGTGTGAGAGAGTTGAGTGTTGGGGAGACTATCATTTGAATCACAAGAGAAAGGAGTTCATCATCAACACACCATCTATTACCTTTTGGAGAGTGGTGTCTCCTAGATTGGTTTGGTGTTGCTTGGGAGCCTCCGACAAGATTGTGGAGTTGAACCAAGAAGTTTGTAAGGGCAAGGAGATCGCCTACTTCATGAAGATCTACCTGAGTGAGGCAAGTCCTTCGTGGGCGATGGCCATGGTGGGATAGACAAGGTTGCTTCTTTGTGGACCCTTAGTGGGTGGAGCCCTCCGTGGACTCGCGCAACCGTTACCCTTCGTGGGTTGAAGTCTCCATCAATGTGGATGTACGATAGCACTTGAAAGGGCTAATTATCGACTATAGGGGGTGAATAGGCGATTTTTATGAAAGTCTTCAAAACAGAGGTCTTTGAAGACAAACAATAGAAATGAACATATTGATATGCAGTGGAAGGTAGACTACACTAGAAAAGCCATAGTCAATATTGCAATGAAGTGAAACCACGAAGACTATCAGCAACTAGGTAGTAAGGATCATGATGGAAGAAAGTATGAAGCCAAACAGTAAACAGTCTTCACTCGGTGAAGTCAATCAGATCATACATGCATGCAATGACTTCACGAAGGCAATCTGTAAAGTAAAGGAAAGCGAAGGATAGAACCAGTTGCTTGGTGAATACAAGGAGTTGGTAGACCAGTTCCAGTTGCTATGACAACTATACGTCTGGTTAGGGAGCCTGAGATTCAACTCAGAAGACCATGTCTTCACCTTATTCCTCTTGAGCTAAGGACACCCAGTCCGTACCCAATCACTCTGGTAAGTCTTCAAGGTAGACTTCCAAACCTTCACAGAATTCGTTCACCGGCAATCCACAATGACTTTTGGATGCTCAGAACACGACGCCTAACCAACTAGAGGATTCACAATCCCCAAGTGTAACAATTCATCGGGTCACGCAGACAGAAAGACTTCAGTGATGCCTAACACTCTTTGGCTCTGGGTGTTTAGGGCTTTGTCCTGGCAAGGATCTCACTCAAATGCTTCGGAGGGGGGTTGCTCTTAAAAGACAAAAGCCGTGCACTAACTCTAAGCAGCCACCAATTTATGGTGTAGGGGGTGGGCTATTTATAGCCAGGAGGCAACCCAACCTCAGTTGTCCGAAATGACCCTGGGTCACTAAGGAACCGACATGTGTCCAATGGTCGGATTTCAAACACACGCGACAACTTGACTTGGGCTACAAGTAAAGCCGACTCATCTAGCTCTGGTTAAGATTTGCTCTCATTATCTTCGCTCAAGGACATAGGATTTGGTTGGGCATCACTTCAGTCACTCTGACTTTGTTCACTTGGACCCCACTTAATAGTAGGGTGGTTCCTATGACTCAACAAAGAAGAAAAGGAAACTACGAAACAACTATGTCTTTGCACTCCATAGTCTTCATATGAATGTCTTCTCATGTCATAATCTTCATCGTGAATGTCTTCATGAACCACCAGTGTCTTCAACGTCTTCACACATTTTTAGGGGTCATCTCTGGTAGGTAAAACGAATCAATAAGGGACTACTACCTATGTTATCCTGCAATTGTCACAAACACATTAGTCCCTCAACCAAGTTTGTCGTCAATACTCCAAAACCAACTAGGGGTGGCACTAGATGCACTTACAATCTCCCCCTTTTTGGTGATTGATGACAAACTAGTTGAAGTTTTCAACGGGGATAAAAATATGTGAGAGTTAAGGATAAAAGCATTGTCTTCATAAGTTGCAGAAGGCTCCCCATGAAGATGTGCATATAAGTAGTTTGCTTTTGAATGCAAATGCACATGGAAGGTTTTGCTTTGTGGAGATCCTCTTCAAATTACGAAGACAATTCATCATGGATATCAACAGATAACGAAGATAATGACATGCATAATGAAAAATGGACGTCTGTGGAATGGCTTCATGTGGGGTTTATCATCACATCACAAAGTAACAGAAAAAGTAGCAGATGACCATCGAGTTTAATGTTACAACTCAAAAACCAAATTGTTTCAAAATACGAGAGTTGTAAAGACTTAGCAAAAATAAATGCAACCACCCATAAGGACCCGCTTGAAGACTATCAACTCATATGCTTCTCCCCCTTTTGTCAGTAATGACCAAAAAGGTTTGAAGACATAGAGTATCTACTCGTTCCCAGTTGGAGTAGATGATGGAGCAGGGTCGTCATTGGAGTTTGGTGGTGCAGACGGGCCTGACATAGAATCCAGATGCAGTGCAGCCATGGTCGGTGAAGTGGCGTTGTCTTCTTCATCGACGACTCTTGCAACAACAGTTGCAGCCGAAGAAGAATGTTCCGAATCTTCAATAGACGGAGTGTGATGCCAGCTTGCATTTGGTGGAGGCCTGGAGTCGAACTTGAAGTTCTCTGTGAAGCCATCTTCACGAAGATCGTCTTTAGGACAGAGCATTGTTAGGCTCTTCCAGGACCGCCGACATGCTTCATGAGCAACAAACAGTTCTTGGTGGCCAAGTTACGAATGTGATTGACATCCACCAAGAGACTCTGCATCGTATGCTTCATCCAATCATGATGCTTATCCTGCTTCTGATGCAATGCCATAAGAAGCTCTCAGTCATTGAGTACACGAGAACGCTTCTAAGGCCTTTAGGCAATTGTACTTGCAATGGCTTCAGTGTTAGCGCGGTGTGGCACTCTCATGTTTCGAGCCAGAGGATAACCGGGGGTTGCAGCATTGGGGACAAGAATTCCTTCAATTGGCTGCGAGAAGCTTTGATGTTCGGCATTCTGAAGATGTAGGGGCTTCTTTGCAGGCTCGGTGTAGATGGCTTCAATTAACAGATCAACCTCACGCAAAAATATAAGATGGTTGGGCGCTGAGGGCTGATTGTCAATGGTGGAATGAAGCTTCATCAAGCGCATCACCCATGGTGCGTAGAACTTCAGACCAAACAGATCGATTCCAGAGGCAGCAAGTTGTCTGATGAAGAAATCATGTGTGTTGAACCCGACGCCATTGATGATATAGAAAACCAAAGTCTTCATGGCGCCTTCAAGTTTAGCTTCAGAAGAATGTCCCTTGATGGGACATAGAGTATGCCTCAAAATATGGTACACTGTGCGTGGCAAGTACTTGAGGTCCTTCACAAGGAACTCCTTTGGGTATTCCGTGTCTTGAGGCAATGTCTTCATCATGCTAAGCATCTGGCTCATGTTTGGCTCAGGCCTCTGAAAAATTCTCTGCAACTCATCTCTATGACGCGTACAACCAGGTTCATATAACTCACCTGGAGTAGGCAGGGAAGTAAGCTCGATGATGTCTTGAGCTATGGCTTGGTGATGTACATCACCTATCATACACTCAAGGACCCAAGTCTTCGGATCCCTATTGTAGCCGCGAATATGGAGGGTCAGGCAGAAGACCAACATCCCTGAAGCAGTAAAGAGCTCCTTCTAGACATGGCAGCACAGCTACAGCTTCACAATCCAGACGCATGTGTGGAAAGATCCGCTCTTTGTTGTACAAGATGCATGAGTAGTAGCTTCACTACAGATGGCTCCGGAATCTATCTGAGATCTTTGGCTTCGTGTAAGGGTTCTTGGAGTTGTCAAAGAAAGTGTTGTGCTCTCTGAAGTTGTGTACGCTGAAAGAACCTTGTGTAGTTACAACAGTTGGAAGCCTTGGCAGCCTTGGTTTGGGCTTCTGAACATGAGGCCTCTGCTCCACATGGTAATCATATTGTGGCCCGAGAGTAGTGGGTGGAACCATAATTGGCCATCTGACTGTGACAAGCTGACCTTCACGATTAAGGCCTATTCCATGGTGTGAGGACTTGGAGGAGGAATGGTGCTATCAGAGATGATTGGAGTCACGGTGGCTTCATCATTTACAGTAGCTTCAGGCTCCACATTGTCTTCAGCCATGACAGAGTCATTGGCTTCAATGGCGTTGTTGTGGCAGCCTCAGGGTTTTCAACCTCCATCTATTCATAGACTGGAGGGTCGGGCACAATCACATTCTCCTCGAGAATGGCTTGATCACTTGTTGGGGGTGTGGCTTCTCTTCCTTCTTTGTCTTGATCGGCTAATGCAGCCGGAATGTATTCAATAGTCTTGGCTTCAGACTCTGAGGCAGTCACAGAAGGAGTGGCTTCAGAAAACACTTGACGTGCTACTGAGCTAGTGCGTTGCGCTTCTCCTTCTGGGATGGCCGGAGGCCCTTGCGGATCCTGCGAAACATTGGCGACCCCTTTGGAGATGGAGTGGTCTGTTCCATGTAATTGTTGTCGTCAAGCACCGGAGTGGTGACTTGAGGTGGCGGTGTTCTTGGTGTATCATCTGCAGATGGTCTTCTTATTGTTGTTGCTCGGCCCATGAGTCATCTTGAGCGATTGGCATCAATGGATGACCAATGCTAATGAGTTCACTTCTCATGAGAGCAGGCGATGATACCGACTGGGCTCGAGCTAAGGAAGGACTACATCATCATCTACATTGTCTTTGTGACCAATGTCTTTAGCTGTGATAGGATCACCAGCTGGAACTTCTTCACTTGCATGAGCCTCTATGGAAGCAGACTCATGGATCACAAGTCCACGCTCTTGGTTGGTTGAGACAGGAAGAGCAATAGAGATGGGTTCAACATTGAGGAGTTATGTGGCAGCAGCACACTCTTTGTTTGAAGACTTTGAAGCATTGGTCTTCAACTTCTTCTTAGAGGGAGCATCATCAGAAGTATCCTTGTGCTTCCTCTTCCTGGCTTCAGCTTCAGCCTGCCGTGTCTTCTTCATTTCTGAAGCTGCTGAGGGGATCTTTGGCTTCGAGCCAGTCATACTGGCAAGGAAGACAATGCGAGGTTCTTCCTGCCTTTGAGCTTCAGATTGGACCGCAACAGACTTTTTTTGTTTGGCTGCCATCCTGGGGTCGATGCTAGGACACCCAAGAGCCTTTCGCTTTTCATCTTCATTGTGGGCTTGGACACATTTCTGAGCATAGTACTTCATGCGCTCACGTGAGCCTTTGGCTTCTTCATGCTTCTTGTGGAATTCTCCCTTAAGAACATGCAGCATTTTCTTGAAGATTTGCACATCAGCCACACTGAGCTTGGCCATGTGCTTCTTGAAATGTGCCTTATCATGATCTATCTCGTTCTTGCGCTCGATGATTTTCTGAGCCAAGGCCAATTCATTGGCAATGGCTTCGTGAAACCTGATGCATATATCCACGGGCAGCTGTAGGTCATCAATACTGATGGTCTGGTCGTCAAACCACTCATCGATGAAATTGTTCAGAATATCAACATCAAAGAGGGGCAAATCATTGAAGATCTCCGCCTCTTGCTTGCTCTTGATCAGCATCTTAAGAGCTTCATCACCAAGATCTTCATCGCTGGACAGATCAATGGTGTCATCCTCGTTGCGCAGAACGGCAGCAGGAGTCAATTCATGCCTAGAAACTTTCTTGGGCTTCTTGGTCTTCTTAGTCCTCTTGGACACACGAGACAGGTCTTCAGATTGAACACTGGGTTCAGGAGGTGCAGTGGCCAATGGCTTCACAGTTGAAGCGGTTGGTGCAGCAGAAAGCTTCGAAGCCTTTGATTTCTTCTTATGCTTTGGTGGTGCTGGCGCTTCTTCAGAATCAACGTCATCAACAGATTGATCCATGGTGGCCCTCTAAGCAGCAATGTGGGAGAGGAGCCCATCGAAGCTAGTGAAGGGCCCGATGATGTTGGGATTGGCATCGCGAGTGCCATCCTGTCTTGGAGCAGATGGACCAGAGTTGAAGTTGGGTACAAGATCCCTCTTGTTCTTCGCAGCTGACTCCTTTGCGAACTGATAGTTGCGCTTGAACAAATTGTCGTCACGACACCATAATAAGGATGATGGGTCGGCATTCTCAGGCTTCGGTCCTCGGACCATGCACGGATAGAAACCTTGAGTAATAGCTTCATGCTTCGACTTTGGCTGTAGGTTCTTGTATAGAATATCGCTGCATGGGCACTTGATGGCATTCTTCCCAACATATTCTATCGGGGATATAACCCGCGGTATGACCCGACCGGATATATGACCCGGCCAGACTTGGCGTTTGGTAACCCGCCGGAGGATCGGCGACTCACGGGTCTGGCGGCTCACTGGTCTGATGACTCACGAGCCTGAAGACTCATTGGTGACCCGGCGGGTGTTTCAGATGGATGACAAGGCCCAAGGCCGAGAAGGCCGGCTCATGTTATGGTTGGCCGGCTTAAGAGGAAAGGCATAAGGAATATTCTCCTACAAAGGAAGCAAGACTAGGACTCCACTTGTAATAGAGTAATCCTAATCCTACTAGGACTAGTCATGTAACCCGCCCCTTCAACATATATAAGGAGGGACAGGGCACCCCAAGGGGGAGAGATTGACAAGGGAGACAAGTTTCACAAGTTTGGACAAATTAGGTTGAGACAGACAAGTCAATTGCTCTTGAGATAGAGCACCCTTGTAATTGTGATCATCATCATCAATATTAATGAAGCATGATGTAGGCTTTTACCTCCACCTTGAGGGGACGAACCTAGGTAAAACCTCGCGTCTCTCGATTCTGACCAACCCCTTCAAGCTACTGCATAGATGCGTTGGCGTCACGACTAAGTCCTCACACTAGGACATCTGCCGTAACAATTCCACGATGCTTGGCACCCACCGTGGGGCTGCGCATGGTGGTGTTGAGTTCTTGGAGGGATCTCTTCATGGATCGAGAAGCTCGTGACGAGCCAGATGAAAAAGAGCCGGTGCAGAGGATCTACATCATCAGTTGGCAGTTGGAACGGCTTGTACAAGGTTCGATTGGACGAGTTAGGGTTTATGGCCGCGCAGCGCCGCAAGTCGCCGAGTCAAAGACAGTCCAAAATTCCTGTTGCGTATTCTATCTGTGCGGCGACCGTGTCTTTACTACACGTTTTCTTCGTCTACATATAAATGCAGAGGGTCAAGAGCAAGATGAGTTGGTCAAGTCGCCACATATTGTGATGTCGTTCCCTGCACAAAGTAAGTCCCGAGAGGATTAAAGCTGCTACTATTCCCGGAAATCAAACAAAAAGTAATACCGACAGCTGCCGGTATCAAGTCCGTATACTGGCGAGAGTATTTTCTCCATCACATCACGCGATTAAATCAAGCAATCAGAGTACTGGTTGCACTAATGGCGTCCGATTTAAAAAAGAAGAGCAGGCAACGATTGAAAGGAGTATCTGCCATCGGAGAAGTTATAAAGTCCAAAGTATTCAATTGACCATAGTACTACTAGTATTAGTACTATTGGATAGGCACAGGGAACAAGGCTGTGTTAATTAAAGAAGCACTACTCTATTCACACTAGGATTACTACTCACGTGAAGCCTGTTGCATCAAACGGGACCGGATGCTATTTTTATTTAATGACTGGCCGCGCTCAGATGCAGGCAAGAGCTCAATATGTTAGTCTAATCTACTAAAGATGGAAATAGGAAATACGACAAGAGGACTTTTTCGCCAGTGTCCACCATGTGTGGCGTTTGATGGCCCGTCTGACCCGCCGGTCTCCGGCGCGGACACATCGATCATCCTTACTGGCGGGGCTTCTATAAAGGTAGGGTGCGTAATGGCCCGCCCAAGTTTGCTGGACATGACCAGGAAAGTGGATGGACGTCACCACGGTATTGCTGTCATTGAAACCAAGTACTGCTATTCTACGTCCCATGTGGAGATAAAAAAAGTTAAGAGATTGCTGACCATGGAAGTACCATGTTTACACTGGATGGAGTGTATTATTACCTCAGGATATACACAGACGTTGTATAGATCATCTGTCGTTCACAAACATCAGGTGATATCCATCCCAGTTTGTTTTATTAGCATATATTGTTTTTTTCAAAGAACAGTTTATCTTTGCCTTGGTCTGCAATATTGTTTACGCAAGACAATTATTCATTGCAAGCGCGATGATGGATATATGTGCAAACCATCGTTTTTTACTCGCGCCACCATTATCATTATCATGCTCTAGTATCTAACCGTGCCATGATGCTCGACGAGTATATGTGCAAACCACCATTTTTACAGCCCAATTTACATAAACATGACGTGGTTGATTCGCCCGTCTGTGCGGCTTACCGCGCCTGCGATTGACTCGCCCGTCCGCGCCGGCTTACAACGCCGCGGCCGACTCATCTATCTGCTCCCGCGGCCGACTCGGCCATGATTGATTTCAGCTTCACCATGGTGATCATCAACTCCATGGTGGATAATTTCTGGCCTAACATACCAGGTGAAATCCATCCAGTATATTTTTATATTACATATTGCTTTCTTTAAAAGAGCAATTACTCTGGTTTGCAAGTTCTCTAATGCAGGACAAGTTGTCTACTACAAAAGGAACCGTTATGTCACTGAGTTGTTGAATGACTCATACCGGTTTACATCACGGTTAAATATGAAGGATCTCAAGCCAACTCCTCGAGTCATCTTGAGACTCAAGGGCTACAATAATATGACTCAACAGAATTGGCCGGTTTCAGTGAATTCAAGAACTCCGGGTCATTGGAGGGAAAAATAACCCGGCCCCAGAGGCTACTGCCTTATTGGCGAATATTTAAAGGCCGTTAGAAAATTTCCGGCTTAAAAATTGATGGATTCCGGTTCAAATCCGGCTCAAGGGAAATCTGTCTCCCACAAAGCGTCGAATCTCTCAAATATCCAGATTAAAATCCGGTTCAAGGTAAATCTGTCCCTCATAAAGCTTTGAAGCTTTCAATATCCGATGTGAAATTCTAGTTCAAAAAGAATCCATCTCTCGCAAGTTCGACTTTTCAGAAAAAAATTGAAGGTTGCCAAAGAGAACTTGCTGCCATGATGCGTGGTTCAAACATGGGTATCCTGCCTTATGGGCTTATCCTATTGGTCACTTTGGGGCTTCTGCTTTATAAAGCAAAGTTATGATTACCCTTTGATCCGTCTTATAGTCCATATATATATATATGTAAATACTTGGGGGCTTGCTACCTAGGTTAAAGGGACCAAAGAGAGTCTGTTGCAAAAGCACAACTCAAACATAGGCGCCCATTGAGCACAGCTCAAAAATATTGCTTGGGGGCTCTTTTTTTCTAAAGAACAAAGAGTTTTTATAACCCTTGTAATAGGCTTAAAACCCAGGCTTGGAAGCCAGGTGTATTCACCTTAAACCCCGGGTTATCCTGCCTTTTTAAGTAAGCCACTCCGCCCAGGTAATCCTGAAATGACCCGCCGAACGTTTGACAAGTCAATCTTATGCAGACACTGAACTTGTCAAAGTTAAAATGACGATTGGTTATGTGAGGTCCATCTTATAAGGTTTGTATATAGGTTTAACTCAGTGGCTATGCGGCCCGTGAAAGCACTTGATTTTCGGCCTGACAGCCCATGAAAAGTCTCGTTTTTTCGTTTGTTTTTATTAGACAGATTTTTTGAGGTTTATCTAATGAGTCTTATAATGCTTTATGATTACAATTTACGTTTTTGACTATAAGTTGGCCAGTATATGATCAGAAAATATCCAGTGTTTATTAACCATGCCTGGCTTTGGACTATAAGTCGCTAGTATATGATGATATTAAATACTTGGAAGCGTTGTGCTCTAAGTTTTGTGATATTACCCCTTGCTGCATACGGTGTTGTAAGCGAACAGTATATGACAAACAGGGCATTATGTACTCAACTTTTTGGGTTGTCACCCTTACTGCACTGGTATGATGAGCCGGCAGTGTGATCAAATATCACAGGTATGATATTTTTGTTATATTTTGGTTTTTGATAAACTACCCTGGTTTTGGACTTTAAGTCGCCAGTATATTTTTAATTGCGCCATTGGAATCATGCGCTTATAAATCATTGGATTATTACCTTCACTGGGTATGGCAATGTAAGCCAACTGTATGAATCAATCCTACATGTATGTTTTCCTAGTTATATGAATATGCGAGGTTTGATAACCCACCCTGGCTTTTGACGTTAAGTCGCCAGAGCGTATGTTGCTTAAACTCTATGCAGGATTTGCAGAACTATGACTTATATAAATGATTAAGTTCAAACTCATCATCAAAATTGATGTTTCAAAAGGGTTATCCATTTTGGATTTTCTCAAAGGCTATAAGCCACAGGGTTATAAAAATTTCGGCTTACAATGAATGCGCATTAAGTCGCCATCGGCCAAGAGCCACCGAGTATTTAAACTCTAGATTTACTTGTCGACCTATAAGGTATTCAAATCTTTAATAGCCAAACTTGGCTGGATTTTCATGATGATATGGAATGATTGAGGTTTTCATACCAGATTATATTATTCAAATCTTGAATAGCCAACATGGCTGGATTTTTATTATGGTTATCAATAACCAGTATTATGATTGAGGTTTTCAAAGTCGCTTCGGCGCTATGGCTATTATTTTATCAATGGATATGATTTGTCCTACAATGGAAGAAATAGTCCCGAGTTGCTGCAGGCTTACGACCCGACACTTGGGGGCTACATTATTCAGATTGATATTACATCAAATACGCAAGTCCCATGTCACTGCCAGCATGCACCATGGCACTTGGGGGCTAATGCAAAGTCATTTTTTGCTCACCTTATTGAATACCCAACTCATCACATTGTAATGAGCTGGCCCTTGGGGGCTACCAATTGCTCCTGCCAACAATTCAAGTATATACAAAGTCCCGACTTAGTATTATCTTACTAAGCCAGCCCTTGGGGGATACACGTTGCTGCTTGAATTTACATAATCACGCATACAAAGTACCTGCTCATTATTGCGTAATGACCCTGCCCTTGGGGGCTACACTCGTTGAAGTTTCATGAGTATAAGGCAATTACAAGTCCCAGGCTGCTGCAAGCATGACAACCCGTCACTTGGGGGCTACATATATGGAATATTCAGTTTTTTTACTAGCGACTGAGATGAACAACACAGATTTCTTCAAAGTGGTTATTTATATTGAAGTAAGTCTTAAGTCATCACTTTGCTCTGCTCAAGACTTGGGGGCTACAGGTAACACGGATATAAGGGAGAAATATTTTCAAATTCTCACTTTTGAGCAAACCAGATTGACCCGACATCACCAATCCTTATGACCTGGTGTCTGCAACAATCATAGCTCAGCGTCATCAATAGTCATGAACCGGTGTTGGCAACAATCATGAACCGGCGTTGGCAACAATCATAACCCGCAATTATCAGTTTTTATAACCCGGCAATGGTGGTAATCATAAACCGGCAAGTTCTACATCTTCAAGCCGGTTGAATATCAGTTGAATATTTAAAGACCAATATTTTTGTCAAGTCAGAGCATTGAAGACCGACTCAAATGGATTTTTTATTTACAATATTTCTTCTACAAGCAAGTTGATTATGAGGCCGACCTATTGACCCAGATTTTCTAGGAGGAAATGACAAGGACTTAAGGATGATCAGGTGCCGACTTACAAATATTTAACCCGGAGCATAGCCAGTTAAAATTGTTCTTATGTTTTGTTTATAGGATCAGTTTAACATGGATAAATCCAAATTAAACTGGGGGCTAATGTCGGGGATATACCCCGCGGTATGACCCAGCCGGATATATGACCCGGCCAGACTTGGCGTTTCATTGGTAACCCGTCGAAGGATTGGCGACTCACGGGTCTGGCGGCTCACTGGTCTGATGACTCATGAGCCTGAAGACTCATTCGTGACCCGGCGGATGTTTCAGATGGATGACAAGGCCCAAGGCCCAGAAGGCCGGCTCATGTTATGGTGGGCCTACTTAAGAGAAAAGGCATAAGGAATATTCTCCTACAAAGGAAGCAAGACTAGGACTCCACTTCTAATAGAGTAATCCTGATCCTACTAGGACTAGTCATGTAACCTGCCCCTTCAACATATATAAGGAGGGATAGGGCACCCCAAGGGGGAGAGATTGACAAGGGAGACAAGTTTCACAAGTTTGGACAAGTTAGGTTGAGACAGACAAGTCAATTGCTCTCGAGATAGAGCACCCTTGTAATTGTGATCATCATCATCAATATTAATGAAGCAGGATGTAGGCTTTTACCTCCACCGTGAGGGGCCGAACCTGGGTAAAACCTCGCGTCTCTCCATTCTGACGAACCCCTTCAACCTACTGCATAGATGTGTTGTCCTCACGACTAAGTCCTCACACTAGGACATCAGCTGTGACAATTCCACTACATATTCAGTAGTGACGAAGTTGTACTTGAACCACTGTTCTGCCCAATTTCTTCGAATCCATTGGATTCGGGTCTTGCGCTGATTGTAGTTTTCCTCGGGATCTGATTTGTATAGTTCATGCAGATCCGGAGGCAGATCTACAGCTGTATTGCCTCGGCGCTGCCTGCCACCTTTCCTAGCAGACTTCTCTGTGGCCATGATATTCAGACTGATAGGCTTCAGAACGGTGAAAGGCTTCTGTCTACTGGTTAGACAAGAACTGGCTTCGGGAGAGTGAATATGATGATGTAAGAACTATGCAAATGAATGCAAACTATGAGAACCAAGGGATTCCCCCACGGACATGTACCTATGACAACATTAGAGGTGCGAGGGAAGGGGAAGATGTCATATGCATTCTTAGAAGATTTTGAAGATAAATCAGTTTGAAGACATTGACCTCATAGAGCAAAGACATTCACTTATTTGAAGAGAGTTGGTTCCAGATTTGTACGAATCCATGAATAAGTACAAGTGAGGAATCTAACTAGTTATGAAGCATAAGGGAATATCCTTTGCATGATATGAGATGCAGACAAAGACAGATCTAGATTTGGAAGTATAGAAACCAGTTTTGGTTGAAGTGGATGGATTTGATGTATCGAAAAGATAGTAAAAAGTGAGATTTAATTACCACTGACAAACTGCTAGACAAGGCAGAGAAAGAAGCCGAGCAATTCAATCTCCCGTGCCCTAACTTGGCGGCGGAAGACACCTACGGTGCCGGCGGAGAGGATGATGTCCGCGGCTGGCATGAGGAGAGCGTCGAAGAAGTCGCGGTAGCTAAGCGCTTCGTCTCCGGCGTCAACGCGTGCTAGCGGAGGCGCTAGGGTTTGAGCGAGGTGACGAGGTGGAAGAAAAGATAATGATCGTGTGGTGTGGATATTTATAAGGTAGAGGGCTGCAAAGCGTAATTATGCAGGTGCCCCTGGTGTTTCACATCTGATGGACATGTGGCGTGCATGCAACTCATTGAAAGTTGTTCCATGTTCCCACGCATGCCTTGTTTGTCGGGTGGTCGTTCCAGCTTCTCCGGGATTCAGGAAAAAGAGATATATCATTGAAAGTAGTTTTAAATGTGTGTATCTGTATCTTCAGCTGACAAGAATGCAGTGAAGACATTCGACAAGTTTCAACAGAATGCATATGACTTAGATAGATAGAGTTTGAGGAAGAAGCACAGAGGGGGTTAGGGTCCAATCACATTCACTTAGTTCAAAAAGATGGCAAGTTCAAAGACATAGCTATAAGTGAATGCTGTAGAGGACATAGATATATGTATATATATCAAAATACTAAATCAACATTGTGAAGATAAACCATGAAGATGAATCAATGTTGAAGACAAACCAAATATGAAGATAATGCAATCATGACGCCAAAAGAAAATCTTCAAGAAAGTTTGGTGGTGGCGTTACCCACCGTATAGGAAGTATTAGACCCAGACACATCGCACAATTATTGTGGCGCTCCGAAGTAAAATTCCATGTTAATGTATTCACACTTAGATTGTATGTCTTTATTGATTGAAGGTATATGTTACTTTGTGTGTTGCACATCTAAGTCATCAACATGCATAAGCGTTAGGATGTGTGTCCAATCATAGGACATTTGTGGATTCTAAGATATTTAGCTCACACCGCAACTTGCAAAACTTTTCTCATCCAAGGGCTTTGTGAAGATATCTGCCAATTGCTCTTCAGTGTTGAAGTGAATGATATCAATATCTTCCATCATGACATGATCTCCGAGAAAGTGATGATGGATCTAAATGTGCTTTGTCTTCGAGTGCTGAACTAGGTTGTTGGCAATCTTGATGGCGCTTTCATTGTTGCAGTAGAGTGGCAAATGCTTTAGGTGGATGCCATAGTCCTTGAGAGCTTGCTTCATCCATAGAAGCTGAGCGCAGCAAGATCCAGCAGCAATGTATTCAGATTCAGCAGTAGAGAGGGATACACAGTTCTACTTCTTTGAAGACCAACAGACAAGAGATCGTCCAAGAAAGTGACATGTTCCTGATGTGGACTTGTGATCAACCTTGTCACCAACATAATCAGCATCTGAGAATCCAACTAGATCAAACTCTGAGCCTTCTGGATACCATAATCCTAGTATTGGGGTGTAAGCCAAATATCAAAGAATTTGCTTCATAGCTAGGTGATGTGATTCCTTTGGTGTCGCTTGGAATCGGGCACACATGCAAATGCTAAGCATTATATCTCGCCTAGATGCACATAAGTAGAGTAAAGAACCAACCATGGAGCGGTATACCTTTTGGTCGAACTCTTTACCATTGTCGTCGGGGCCCAGATGACTTTTGGTTGGCATTGGAGTCGTGTACCCTTTGTAGTCTTGCATTCCAAACATCTTCAGGCAATCTTTGAGGTATTTTTCTTGTGATATGAAGATGCCATTACTCTGCTGACAGATTTGAAGACCAAGGAAGAACTTCAGCTCACCCATCATTGACATCTGATATTGCTCTTGCATCATATGCCCAAATTCATCACTGTATCTCTTGTCAGTGCAGCCAAAGATAATGTCATCCACATAGATTTGGCATACAAACAGTTCACCGTCATATGTCTTCATGAAGAGTGCGGGATCTAGGGAACTAGGTTTGAAGCCTTTGCTCTCCAGGAAGTCTTTGAGTGTGTCATACCAAGCTCAAGGTGCTTGTTTGAGGCCATACAATGCCTTGTTGAGCTTGTATACCATGTGAGGACACTTTGGGTCTTCAAAGCTAGGTGGTTGAGCAACATACACTTCTTCTTCAATTTTGCATTGAGAAAGGCACTCTTTACGTCCATTTGGTATAGAAGAATGTTGTTGTGGTTGGCATAGGCTAACAGAATGCGAATAACTTCAAGCCTAGTCACATGAGCAAATGTTTCATCGAAGTCAATCTCTTCAACTTGTGTGTAACCTTGAGCGACAAGAAGAGCTTTGTTTCTGACAACTTGACCATGCTCATCTTGTTTGTTGCGATATATCCATTTGGTGCCAATGGTATTGTGCTTGCGAGGATCAGGACGCTTCACTAGCTCCCAAACATTGTTCAGCTCGAACTATTGAAGCTCTTCTTGCATAGCTTGAATCCATTCAGTTTCCATGAAGGCTTCATCAACTTTCTTGGGTTCATATATTGAGACAAATGCAAAGTGCCCACAGAAATTTGCAAGCTCTGTTTCTCTTGAACGAGTGGTCCGGGTGCATTGGTGCTATCAATTATCTTCTCAATCTGTACTTCGTTTGCAACATGTGGATGGACTGGACGAAGATTTTGCTCTTGCCGATCATTGTCTTCATCTTCAACATTGGCTTCAGGCTGAGCAGTGTCTTCAGGTTGATTAGGTGCAGAAATGATGATTTCCTCTTCAGCCTGAGACTCCGAAGGTATGATTTCTCCAGTACCCATAAGCTTGATAGATTCACTTGCTGAGGCTTCATCTAGCACATTTGGCAGGTGCTCTCTTTGCGAGCCGTTAGTCCGATCGAACCGCACATCCATAGTTTCAACCACTTTCTAGTGAAAGAGGTTGAAGACTCAGTCAGGAGCTCATATGATGTCTTCTTTAGGAACTTGTGAAGATAAACACGGTTGATGACGTGTCATGTGGTATCAATAGCTTCAGGACAGAACTTCCTTGGGGTCTTGTACTCATCAAGCATCGTTCGTGCCATCTCAATGAGGGTTCTGTTCTTGCGCTCCACAATGCCATTCTATTGAGGTGTGTATGGAGCTGAGAACTCATGTGTGATGCCTAATGTATCAAGATAAGTGTCGAGGTCGGTGTTCTTGAATTCAGTGTCGTTGTCACTTCTAATGTGCTTGGTCTTGATGCCATGGCTAGTCATGGCACGATTGGCGAATCGTCTGAAGACATCCTGCACTTCAGTCTTGTAGAGAATTATGTGCATCCATGTATATCTCAAGTAAACATCAACAATGATGAAGCCATATAGGCAAGCAGTGGTTGTGAGGGTGTCGGTGTACAAAAAGAGGGGGTACACTTTTTGTACCCCTATAACTGTGCACGGGCAGTCTGAGCCGCGGATACCACCACACCAAGCAAGGCAAGGGAGGTGAGCCAGGGTAAGACCGAAGCTCAAGAGAACTAGGACAACGCCAAGGCCAAAACCACGAAGAGCAAAGGGGACGAAGAGGACTCCCCCGGCAAGATCCTTGCCGGGAGACAGTTCTAGCAGCCCCGGCAAGACCCTTGCCGCGGCGACTCGTCCCACGCCTATGGAGCAAATCACCCTTGAGTCCACTGCCCCCAAAGGGCAAGGATTCAGGAGACATCCTCGTGGCGGCATGCAGATCTTTGTGAAGACATTCAAGATCAGATACGCACTAAGGAGACGACAACCCTTGGCGAGATCCCAGCCGAGGAAGACCACAAGGCCCCCGGCAAGCGCCTTGCCGGGGATGACAGCAGGCGCCTCGGCAAGACCCTTGCCGGGGCCCCGGCAAGGCCCTTACCGAGGACACCCGCGGGGCCACCATCAGGCCCACGCCGACTAAACCTCCACCATCGCATGCATGCAGCTGCTGACCCAACCAGTTGGGCAGGCACCTGCGTGGCGGCATGCAAATCTTCGTGAAGACCCACCACTGCGCCACCTCAGCTGCCTGCCTACCTACATGGCATCGCAGGCGTCGCTGGCCAGGGCACGTGTCGACACAACAAGGAGCGGCGACGGACGAGACAGGTTTATCCCCCGTCCCTGATAAAGCAAGGACACCTAAGCAAGACGCATTAAATGCGCCTTGTCATGTGATGCGAGGGATAACCTCGCAGCACTGTACCCTTTCCACCTCCTGTGTGCCACTGTGGCAACCCCATTTTTCTATAAAAGGAGGCCCGAGGCGACCAGAGGAAGGATTCAGCTTTTTGGAGCTCCTCACGCCCCATAGCTAGCTCAAGAACACAAATATACAATCCACCAAAGCAGGAATAGGGTTTTACGCATCCTCGCGGCCCGAACCTGGATAAACGAAATGTGTGCTATCTGTTTGATCCGCTCTTCTCACGACCCCGCGCCCCGCTAACTGCAGTAGGGATTCCAAGACTCCCACGTCGCAAGGTCACCGCCGCAAGGGCCTCCAAGACTCCCACGTCGGCGCCAACAGCGCGCTCCTCCCAGGCAGCGCGCGACGAATGGCATAATCACGCCGAAGATCCCGAGCGTCGCCGCGGGAAGAGCCCCGAGCGCCACTCCCAGGACGTAGAAGACATGCCCACTTGCCGAGGCGCTGGTGAAAACGGCATGCGACCGCGGGGTCGTGATAGAGCTCCTTCTGACATGGTCAGAAGTCGAAGCGCATCGCGATCTGTGCAGGTTTCGCTGCCACCGACGCCAGCAGAGGCCCTGGCGCGCGCGCAATTGCTCCTCGACTTTCCTCCCACTACGGGGAAACTCGACGAATGGAGAGCCACTATCCGAAGCCTTGTTGCGGTGGCCAACAAAGTAGAACCAAGTCTGGTGGGGCCCCCGGGTCGACGCTCCGATGGAGTCCCGCGGACCAGTGACGGAAAATCCGGCAGCGCCGCGACCATGGTGCATTCACCTCTTCCCCATCCGGTACCGCGGACGCCGGCTCGTCGCGACGTCGCGGGCGACGACATCTCCATAGCATCGTCTGACCCGCGGACCCACTATGACCAGCGCCAAGTTCTTCGGGAACGAGCCCATGAAGACGCTCGAACCACTATCGAGCGCCGGCGCGGAGTGCGCCACCAGTCAAACAGGCGAGCAGGGCCTGCTGTGAACCACCCGGCCCCGGAGAGCCCTGGAGGCCTACCTTATGAGGTAGGCTGTCCGGCTTTTACCCGTGAGCTGCGGCAGTTCCAGTGGCCCACTCACCGCGCCTTCAAACCTGACGTTGGCGAAAAGTACAACGGAAAGACTCACCCGTCTGAGTTCCTCAACATCTACACCATCGCGATGCAAGCCGCCGGAGCCCACGACGATAAGGTGCTTGGGAATTACTTTCCATTGGCTTTTAAACCCAACACCATGTCGTGGTTGATGCACTTGCTGGTAGACTCTATTTCCTCCTGGTCGGATTTGTGCCATGAGTTTGTGGGCGCCTTTACTGGAGGTCACCAAGCCCATGGCCAAGCAAGCGACCTGCATGTCATTCCCCAGAAGGGAGGCGAGAGTCTGCGCAAGTATATACAGAGGTTCAGCCGGGTACAGTACAATATCCCTGATGTTCACCCTGCCGCCATCATTAGTGCGTTCCATCAGAACGTGCATAACCGCAAGATGTGCGAAGAACTGGCAATGAACAAGGTGAAAGATGTGGCAGAACTCTATGTTCTTGCTGACAGATGTGCCCGAGTTGAAGAGGGAAGGAAGTACCCCGACGAAGATGCCGGCGTGGAAACCGAATCCTCAGATGAGGACACTTCCGCGGCAGCGAAGGAAGGTTGGCGCCGCAACAGGAAGCGCAAAGGTAAAGCTGTGCTTGCCGTCGAGGGATCTGACGACACCGGCTCCGCCAAGAAAACCAAGGCAGATGACCCCGGCAAGGAAATTGCCGGATGTGTCGCCTGCCGGGCCTTGGCGGCTGCCGAGAAGCCAGGAAACTCCGACAAGCAATACTGCAAGATCCATCGCACCAAAGGCCATGATCTCCAGAACTGCCGACAGGTTGAGCTCGTTGCTGAGCAGCAGAGGGCTGAATATGAGAGGCGGGACAAGGAGAAAGGCCAGGACGGTGCTGAGGGGTCCGGCAAGAAGCGTGACGGCCAGGCGGGCCGTCGCAGCAAAGGTAAACAGCAGGAGAGGCCCGCCCGGGGCCGTGACAAAAAGCCAGAAGATGATGATCACGAAGAGGAAGATGAGTCTGGTGACCAAGAATTTCAGAAAGCTACAGAGGCCATGTGCATCGATGGCGGCGCCTCGCTGCATACCTCTCACCATTAGCTTAAACAGTGGGCGCGTGAGATTACACCGGCGGAACCGTCGTTTGATGCCCAAAGGCCGCTGAAGTGGTCCAGCACACCTATCATTTTTGACACTGAGGATCACCCTGATCGCACTACTGCAGTCGGGTGCTTGCCATTGTTGGTTTCACCAACAATACGCAACCTCAAGGTGACAAAGATGCTAGTCGATGGCGGGGCCGATCTGAACTTAATCTCGCCTGCCGTGATCGAGAAATTGCAGATTCCTGATGAAGACCTCGAAGAGACGGGCAGGTTTCAGGGGGTCATCCCGGGAAGAAGTCAACCAAAGGGAAAGGTCACGTTGCCCGTGACTTTTGGGAGTGATCTGAACTACAGGACAGAAAGGATTGTGTTCGACGTTGCCAAGATCCCCGTGCCTTACAACGGGATCCTTGGCCGCCCAGCGCTGGCCAAGTTGATGGCGGCGTCACATTACGCCTACAACACATTGAAGATGCCGGGGCCTGTGACGAGCATCACCGCCCCATCAGACAAGAAGGATGCGCTAATTTGCGCTGACCAACTCTACCAACAAGCAGTTGCAGCAGCCGCCACTGCTAAGGCGCTTGCTCCTGCTGCTGGAGCCCCGGGAAGGCAAAAGAAGAAGACCGGTGAGACCTCAGGCACCCACTCCGGCAAGTGCACCTCTTCGGAGTGTAGCGCTCCCATCGAGGACGTGCCAGAGAGCTCCTCCGACAGAAACAAGAAGTCCAGGGCCACACCGCTGGGAACCAAGAAGGTTTCTCTCAAGGAGGACGGCACGGGAGGAGCTTTTACCATAAGCTCCACCCTTGACGACAAATAGGAAGACGCGCTCGTCACCTTCCTACGGGCGAATGTCGATGTGTTTGCATGGCAAGCATCCGACATCCCCGACGTTCCCAGGGAGGTGATTGAGCACCACCTTGTTGTCTGTCCTCATGCGCGGCCCGTTAAGCAGAAGGTCAGAAAGCAAGCTTTGGAACGACAAGACTTCATCACGGAGGAGATCCGGAAACTGGAAGCAGCGGGTTTGGTAAGAGGAGTGCTCCATCCAACGTGGTTGGCCAATCCGATGGTAGTGCGCAAGGCAAATGGGAAGTGGAGGCTGTGTATTGATTACACAAATATTAATAAGGCTTGTCCCAAAGACCCCTTCCCGTTGCCGCGCATCGACCAGATTGTTGACTCCACAGCTGGGTGTGATTTGTTGTCATTCCTCGATGCCTACTCCGGCTACCACCAGATCTTCATGACAAGGGAAGATGAAGAGAAAATGGCATTCATCACCCCATGTGGTACGTATTGCTTTATATGGATGCCTTTCGGGTTGAAGAGTGCTGGTTCAACGTTTGCAAGGGTGGTCCAGATTGGTTTTGAACCCCAGCTCCATACAAATATGGAAGCTTATATGGATGATATAGTGGTCAAAACCAAGAACAGGGCAACCCTCATATCAGATTTACAAGAAACATTTGCAAACCTATGCAAGATCAATCTCAAGCTGAACCCTGAGAAGTGCGTCTTCGGCATCCCGTCTGGCAAGCTTCTCGGGTTCTTTGTGTCACAGCGTGGGATAGAGGCCAATCCGGACAAGATCAAAGCTATAGAGCAGATTGAAGCGCCCAAGCGAGTAAAGGATGTGCGTCGGCTTGCTGGTTGCGTTGCCGCCATGAGCAGGTTCATTTACAAGTCCGTCGAGCGCACCCTTCCCTTTTCCAAGATTTTGAAAAAGGCGGGCCCGATGGAGTGGACGCCAGAAGCCGAAGCAGCATTGCAAGATTTGAAGAGGTACCTCTACTCCGCGCCAATACTAGTTGCGCCTAGGCCACAGGAACCGTTGCTGCTGTACCTGGCGGCAACGAACCAGGTGGTCAGCGCCGCACTAGTGGCGCAGAGAGAAATTGATGATGAGGTAATAGCAGCCCGAGACAACGCAGCTAATTGAAGTGCCGCCGAAGAAGAAAATGATGCAGCACCCAGTCTACTTTGTTAGTTCCCTCCTGCAGGGGGCTAGATCGAGGTACTCCAGTGTGCAGAAACTGCTCTTCGGCCTTCTTATGGCCTCGAGGAAGCTGTGTCACTACTTCCAGGCGCACGAAATCACTGTCGTCACTCGCCTCCCTCTGCAACGGATATTGCACAATCTAGACGCAACGGGAAGGATCGTAGAGTGGGCAGTGGAACTGTCCAGCTTTGGCCTCAAGTTTGAGAGTACCTCGATGATTCAAAGCTGAGTCCTGGCGGAGTTTGTTGTAGAATGGACCGCGACGCCTGACGAAGAAACCCAAGAGACTGCTCTCCCTGGCAAGGAGGCAAGTTGCGACTGGATCATGTACTTTGATGGAGCTTTCTCCTTACAGGGCGCCGGGGCTGGCGTACTGCTTGTCACGCCCACCGGAGAGCACCTCAAGTACGTGATCTAGATGCACTTCCCCAGGGAGGTGTCAACAAACAATACGGCTGAGTACGAAGGGCTGCTTGCCGGTCTTAGGATCACGGCGGACCTCGGAATCAAGAAATTCGTCGTCAGAGGCGACTCGCAACTTGTCGTCAAGCAAGTCAACAAGGATTACCAGAGCCCGTTGATGAAGGCCTACGTCGATGAAGTGAGAAAGCTGGAAGAGCGTTTTGACGGTATACATGCAGAATACGTTCCCCGAGCGGAGAATGATATCGCCGATTACCTGCCAAAACACGCTGCCCTCAAGCTACCTGTGGAACCAGGTAGCTTTGTGCTTCGGCTAACTCAGCCATCCATTGATCCATCAACAGAGCAGAAGAAGAGGAGAAAATCAGGGCCCAGCAAGTACTTTCCCACCGAGCTCCCCGAAGCCGCCGGCAAGGATGTTGCCGGAGACACTGAGCCCGCCACGGGACGGCTAGCTCCGACAGAGCATCAAGCTCTTGCCATGGAGACAGCCGCTCTGATAGCGGAGGAAATGCCTTTAGTCCTTGCCGTCGAGCCCCAGGCTCCAGCGTGGGCACATCATATCGTCTGATTCCTCCAAATAGGGGAACTTCCTGAGGAGCAGGAAGAAGCGGAAAAAGTAGCCCGTCGCTCTACTATGTACCAGTTCGTCGATGACGTCCTGTACAGAAAGAGGCCGAACGGCGTGAAATTGAAGTGTATCCCTCGAGAGGAAGGACTGGGGCTGTTGGCGGAGATACATGGAGGCATATGTGGATCCCACATCGGGTCAAGGGCCCTTGCCGGCGAAGCGTTTCGGCAAGGCTTCTTCTGGCCCACCGCCCTCTAGGATGCGACGACACTAGTCACCAGGTGTGAAGCATGTCAGTTCCATTCAAAGAAGCTTCATCAGCCAGCTCAAGCGCTTCAAAACGTTCCTCTCTCCTGGCCTTTCTCGGTCTGGGGGCTCGACATACTGGGCCCTTTCCACCATGCTGTCGGGGGCTTTGAGTACTTGTACATTGCAATCGACAAGTTCACAAAGTGGCCAGAAGTGGAAGCAGTGAGGAAGGTCACAGCACAGTCAGCCGTCAAGTTCTTCAAAGGACTGGTGTGCCGTTTTGGTGTACCCAATAGGGTTATCACCGACAATGGCACGTAGTTCACAAGCCACACCTTCATGCAATATATTCAAGACCTCGGCAGCAAGGTCTGTTTCGCTTCCGTTGCTCACCCACGAAGCAATGGTCAAGCTGAGAGGGCAAATGCTGAAGTACTGCGAGGCCTGAGGACAAAGACCTTTGACAGACTGCACAAGAGTGGAAGGCGCTGGATTGATGAATTGTCGGCGGTTCTTTGGTCAATCAGAACGACACCAAATCGAGCCACCGGCCAGACACCCTTTGCCCTGGTATACAGGGCAGAAGTAGTTCTCCTCATGGAACTCATATATGGGTCACCTCGAGTACTCGCTTATGACGAGCTTGATCAAGAGAAATTGTGGCAAGATGACGCAACGCTCCTTGAGGAAGATCGTCTTCGGGCGGCTGTGAGAGCAGCGCGCTACCAGCAAGCCTTGCGCCGCTACCATAGCCGCAAGGTTCATGCCCGAAGCTTTGAGGAAGGCGACCTTGTTCTTTGGCGCGTTCAATCGGCCAAGAATTCCAACAAGTTGACGCCAAAGTGGGAAGGCCCTTATCGAGTAATACGAGTCACCAGGCCCGGCGCAGTCCGCCTGGAGACCGAAGATGCTGTTCCAGTGAGTAACTCCTGGAACATTGAGCATATTCGCAAGTTTTACCCGTGAGGCGCGGCTTGCCGGGCCCCCCGGCAAGCCACCTTTTGTACGAGACTTGCTGATGACGCATGTAACCCTTTGTACAAAGCCAGGCGCAGACCCTGAGCATAAATAGATGAAGCGCTGGCGCCCTAAGTTATAGCATGCATGCTAGGTCGAGTCTCGTCCTTGGTTAGGGTTGATAGTGCTTAGCGGCGACTAACCCCTAGCTTAGAGGTCGAGTGTGCGTCTCTTTATCTTTCTTTTGTCTTCTTTGGTTCACAGCACACATAGATATCCATGTCGAACCACTTGGGGAGGAAAAAAAAGAGGAACAAACGAGCATCTAGCCCCCGGCAAGCCAGTATTGCCGGGGGCTGCAAGAGCAAAGATTCACCCATGGCGAACCAGGGTTGCTGGGGACTGCAGCTTCAGATAAGTTCTTCATCCCTTATCATGCATTCCATTATGGACTGAGGTATGTGAAACCTCATTTTCCCCTAAGCTACCATGCTCCCATAACTCTAGGCCCTAGGGCTCGTTCCTGGGGCCAAGTTTGGTCGTAGTCGCGGCAGCGAAAGGATGAAACAAGGAGCCTGAACCCGCCTCATCCCTGCCTCCGCCAAAGGCGTGAGGAAGGTCGAGCGAAGTGGGGAGACGGCAAGGCCTGTTGTCGGGCAAGGAAATGTTTATCTTAAAGATATCAAGGATTTACTCCTTGTCATGGGTTCCACCCGCAAACAAATGACCCGGTAAGCATCCCTTTTTCATTAAAAAAACATTCCACTCAGGTACAATCCATAGGGAATGAAAAACATGAATGATGGGATTACAAGTTTTAAATTCAGCAAAGGCCCAAAGGCTTACAAACTAAAAAGAGAAGGTGCCCGTAATCCCTTTCTTGTCCCTCTCCTCAGGAGGCAGGTCAAGGAGGCGAAAAGGAAAAAAGGAGCGCCTAGGCGAGCTACGGGTGGCAGAAGACACCAAGAGAACATCTTGGTGGCCGTCCAAAGGCTGGATGGTGATGGCGGCGCCGGAAGCACAGCTCGAAGACGAGGCGGCAGGATGTCAGCATGCGTCGAAGGCGTCGGTGCCCGCGTACTCTGACTTGACGGCCTTGCCGCCCGCCCTCTTCCTCTTCCGCAGCCTCCCAACGCCAGCCGCCCAAGGAGACGACCCCGAGAAGTTCAAGGAGCCGGCGACACGAATGATGGGGTCGCTGGTGCCGCACGGAGCGGCACCCGACACCTAGTCAGACCCGTCATCCTGCCGCCTACTACTCTCGTCGTCGTTGCCGCTGTCCTCCTCATCACTCCCGCCCGAGGAGGAGTCTTCACTATCAGAAGAGCTCTCCACGCAGCACCTTGCATGGGTCCCAAAGAGCCCGAAGACCTTGATGGAGAAAGGCCACCCTCCATCAGCTTAAAATGGAGAGTGAGCCCCTCCATCAAGCGGTGGATATGAGCAAATGTCTTCCATCCCCGACGAAGATACATCACGTGAGGGGCGGGGAAGTCGACGCGGACCCGCGTGCCACTGATCCCGCAGCCCCTCATGTGCAGCCGCAACGACTCCAGCGGATCCAGCTCCATCTCCCACGCAAATGGAGTCGGGAGACGAAGGCGATGGCACGGCGGCCGATGCAGCCTGACGAAGAACTCACAAGGGTCATCCCCAACATGGCCCTCCATTGGAGGAGCTGCTGGCGGAGGCAAGGCCGGCGCGCCTCCCCGTCCTCCCCTTCCCCGAGCGCCCAGGCATCGCCCACGGCCTCGCCCCCTCCCCCTTCCCCTCGCGGTTGGCTCTGCCACCACAGGCGCAGGAGAAGGAGGGATGCGTTGTCGAGCGGCGACCCTCGCCGTCACTGTTGAAGGACCGGGATTCCCTCTCTCCATGACGGATGGAAGGGAGGAGCAGAAGCTGAAGGAAGAAGAAGATGAAAGAATGCGGGACGCCATCCCCCCTCCCGCTCTTTATAAAGGATCGGGGTTGGGGCTCGGCCGCCCCGCTTGGCCAATCAAGATACGGAAGGCGCAGGGAGCCAGGACCGACCCGCCGCCCCAACCAGCGACGGCCCGGTTTCCTGCCTCCACCGTTTGCCACCCCAAGCGCATGGGAGACACGTGGCGGACATGCAGAACCGAGGGGACGGGTGAGACGACCACTCCCCACCCCGTGATCGTGGGGAATGGACGCCTTGAAGACTGCGCCTCAGCCCCATTCAGTAAATGGGCCGCGCCTCCACGCCTCCCTCCGTTTATGGGGAAGGCGCGAACCACCCCTTTACTAGGATGTGACGCATGCCTGCGGGAACCAACCCCACGCATGCCGCCCACGTTACACGCGCCTCCCCATGCCGCTCCACGCGCGGGAATCGTGGGAAGCGCAGCGCGCGAAGAATCTTACCGCGGTAAAAACTGCCCGGCCTGCCCGCGCACCGTTTTTGGGCCTAGCCCAACAACGCGTTGCGCTTATGTGTGGCCCAGGCCCGGGGGCTCCTGTTGATGTACAAAAAGAGGGGGTACACTTTTTGTACCCCTATAACTGTGCACGGGCAGTCTGAGCCGTGGATACCACCACACCAAGCAAGGCAAGGGAGGTGAGCCAGGGTAAGACCGAAGCTCAAGAGAACTAGAACAACGCCAAGGCCAAGACCACGAAGAGCAAAGGGGACGAAGCGGACTCCCCCGGCAAGATCCTTGCCGGGAGACAGTTCTAGCAGCCCCGGCAAGACCCTTGCCGCGGCGACTCGTCCCGCGCCTACGGAGCAAATCACCCTTGAGTCCACTGCCCCCAAAGGGCAAGGATTCAGGAGACATCCCTGTGGCGGCATGCAGATCTTTGTGAAGACATTCAAGATCAGATACGCACTAAGGAGACGACAACCCTTGGCGAGATCCCAGCCAAGGAAGACCACAAGGCCCCCGGCAAGCGCCTTGCCGGGGATGTTAGCAGGAGCCTCGGCAAGACCCTTGCCGGGGCCCCGGCAAGGCCCTTACCGAGGACACCCGCAGGGCCACCATCAGGCCCACGCCGACTAAACCTCCACCACCGCATGCATGCAGCTACCGTCCCAACGAGCTGGGCAGGCACCTGCGTGGCGACATGCAAATCTTCGTGAAGACCCACCACTGCGCCACCTCAGCTGCCTGCCTACCTACATGGCATCGCAGGCGTCGCTGGCCAGGGCGCGTGTCGACACAAGAAGGAGTGGCGACGGACAAGACATGTTTCTCCCCCGTCCCCGATAAAGTAAGGACACATAAGCAAGACGCATTAAATGCGCCTTGTCATGTGATGCGAGGGATAACCTCGCAGCACTGTACCCTTTCCACCTCCTGTGTGCCACTGTGGCAACCCCTTTTTTCTATAAAAGGAGGCCCGAGGCGACCAGAGGAAGGATTCGGCTTTTTGGAGCTCCTCACGCCCCATAGCTAGCTCAAGAACACAGATATACAATCCACCAAAGCAGGAGTGGGGTTTTACGCATCCTCGCGAGCCGAACCTGGATAAACGAACCGTGTGCTATCTGTTTGATCCGCTCTTCTCACGACCCCGCGCCCCACTAACCGCAGTAGGGATTCTTGTGATCCCATAGGTGTCGTTCCCACCGACAGAGGGTAGCGTAGTGAGTAGGGCCGAATAAGTTTATGTGAAGCAGCTCGAAGGGACGTGTCGTCGTCATGATTGTCTTCAAGGGATGCTTGGCCCTAGTCATCTTTCTAGCTTCGCAGGCACCCATAGATGATCCTTCTTGAACTCAACGCCCTCGATGCCTATGACATGCATCTTCTTCGCGAGAGTGTGCAAGTTCCTCATGCCAGCATTCCCTAGCCTCCGATGCCAGAGCCAGCACCCTAAAGCTTTTGCTAGAAGACATACGGCCAGCTGTGGTCCTACAGAGAAATCTACCATATACAGATCGTCCTTCCGATATCCTTCGAACACTAGAGATTTGTCAGTTTCCATAAGCACAAGGCAATGATATTTTCCAAATATCAAAATCATGTTTAGGTCACAAAGCATTGAGACGGACATTAAGTTGAAGCCAAGGGATTCAACAAGCATGACTTTATCCATGTGTTGATCCCTTGAGATTGCAACTCTACCTAGGCCCAATACTTTGCTTTTACTAGTGTCGGCAAATGTGATGTGACTCTTGTCAGATGGACGAAGGGTTGAGTCCATAAGAAGACTTCCATCACCAGTCATGTGGTTAGTGCATCCACTGTCCCTGATCCACTAAGAAGCCTTCGGTGTCGTACCCTACAGTGCAGTTGGGGGGATAGGCTTCACCAAGAGAAGTGTGAATCATAAACATTTGAAGAACAAGTATATTATCAAAGTTCAAATCCTGGTTAGGGTAGATAGGATGTTTGTCAAGAAATCCTGGGATGAAATAGATAGTAAGACCATTTTAGCATTTTATCTTGCGTCCCACAAGATGTTTTAGGTCCCTAGCATAAGCATCAGAAGCTTTTGAATTTTGGCTGGAGATCATTCCCTGCAAAAGAGTGTTAATTCTTCTTAACCACCCACATCTTAAGGGGTGGCTTAGAAGCAATGAGTCTAAGTGCAGCATCTGAGAATTGAGGCTATGGAGCCCTAGCAAATAGCCTTGCAGGAGGTCAATAATACTCATAAGAATAAGCAGAATAGTTCTTGGTCTTATGAACATTGCAGTTTGATGAAAACACGCTCATATTCATACGTATGAGTATGGTTTCCCTGCAAAACATTGGCGCTAGGGTGACTCTGATGAGTCCATTGTCTGTATGAAGCCTTTGGACCATATGAAGCCTTTGGTCTGGGTATTGTCTTCTTCCCCGGTGGTGTCTTGATGACATTCACAGGAAGCTTCTCAAGACAACTTTTGGGCACCTAGATCTTCTTCAGAGATGGCTCATTCCTGCAGTTAGTACCAATATACCTGGAAAACACTTCACCATTCTGATTATTAAATAGTTTATAGTTTGCATCAAAGGATTCATCAATGATTATCGGGTTAGCGCAAGTGAAGCCAGATAAGGTAGATGGATCCACTGAAGGACACTTTGTAGCAACCCATGTGCTTTTGGGGTACTGCTCAGGCTTCCAGTATGAACCATCAACATTCATTTTCCTATCGAACCCAACACCCTCTTTCCTAGGGTTTCGGTTCAGAATCTGTTTCTTGAGGACATCACAAAGAGTCTGATGCCCTTGGAGGATTTTGTACATTCCTGTTTCAAGCAATGTCTTCAACCTAGCATTCTCATCAGCAATAGTAGTGGTATCCTCAGAAGAGGGGTTGGTTTCCACATCAGCACTTGAAGACATAGTAACAGTAGCAACAGTAGAACATTCAGCAACAGAACATCATTATCACGCTATAGACATTTCAAACATGGCGTCTCAAAGTCTTCCTGAGCGGTACTGATCTATTGAGCGTGAAGTGACTCATTCTCTTTTTGAAGATCTTTATGAGACGCTCTCAGGTTCTCAAGTTCTTGCTTCCTTCAAAGATAATCATAGGAAAGCTTCTCATGAATAGCCGAGAGTGTTTCATGATGATTTTCAAGTTCTTTGTACTTAACATGAAGATTTTTGATGTCTTCAATTAAGGACAAAATTCGACTCCTTTCCGCGCCCAACAGATCATTGCTTTTGTCTAGCAACTTTTGAATGTGTTCCATAGCATTTTGGTGTTTTGTTGCAATTTTAGCAAGTGTTTTGTAGCTAGGTTTAGATTCACATTCAGAGTCATCTTCACTGGATGTTTGAAAGTAAGCATCATGTGAGTTTACCTTGGCATCCCGTGCCATGAAGCAGTAGGTAGGAGCAGTGTCATCCTCATCATCAGCATCAGTGTTGGCGACGATGCCATTGTCTTCAGTGTTGAAGATGGACTTGGCGACATACGCTGAAGCCAGAGTCAGGCTTGCGACGCCCGAATCTGACTCCTCTTCCGACTCCACCTCTGCCTCCTCAGAAGCAGACTCCTCCTCTAAATCCATTTCCTTGCTAACAAACGCACGAGCCTTGCTTGATGAGCTCTTCTTGTATGACGAAGGTTTCGATGAAGACTTTGAAGAAGTCTTTGAGGATTTCTTCTTCTTCCTATCATCAGAATCATATTCTTTTCTCTTCTTCTTCTTCTTCTTGGTCTCATTGTCCCGTTGAGGACACCCAGAGATGTAGTGACCGGGTTTCTTGCATTTGTGGCATGTTCTCTTCTTGTAGTCATGAGAGGAAGCTTCATCATTTCTTGAGCTGGATCTTGAAGAAATTCTAAAGCCTTTCTTCTTGGAGAACTTCTGGAACTTCTTCATGAGCATAGCTAGCTGGTATTCTCCTTCTTTGTGTGAACCTTGCATATTATGAGAGAAAAGGCATTAGAATTACTCCAAAAAGCATAATTATGCATAAAACAATATAAATAACAGTAAGAAAACATGATGCAAAATGGACGTATCACATAGCTAGTAGCTAGATGGCTTCTTCTCTCTCTTTGATCTTCAATACAATGTTCTCCTTTCTATTCTTGGAGTTCTATCCGTTGTAATATTCTTTTGCGGTGTGTTTATTGAGATCTGATGAATTGTGGATTTATGATCAGATTATCTATGAATATCATTTGAGTCTTATCTGAACTCTTTTATGCATGATTAAGATATCTTTGTATTTCTCTTAGAACTATCAGTTTGGCTTGGCCAACTAGATTGGTTTTTCTTGCAATGGGAGAGGTGCTTAGTTTTGGGTTCAATCTTGCGGTGTCCTCACCTAGTGACATAGTAGGGGTAGCGAGGCATGTATTGTATTGTTGCTATCAAGGATAAAAAGATGAGGTTTTCATCATATTCCTTGAGTTTATAACTCTACATCATGTCATCTTACTTAAGGCGTTACTCCGTTCCTATGAACTTAATACTCTAGATGCATGCTAGATAGTGGTCGATGTGTGGAGTAATAATAGTAGATGCAGGCAAGAGTTGGTCTACTTGTCATGGATGTAATGCCTATATTCATGATCATTGCCTTAGGTATTGTCATAACTTTGCGCTTTTCTATCAGTTGCTCAACAGTAATTTGTTTACCCACCGTATGTTTTCCATCATATATTTTAGATCTATAAACCAAAAAACCCAAAATACCTTGCTGCAATTTATTTATATTTAGTTCAGTTTGCTCTTTTATTTATCTTTTATACATATCTCTATTAGATCTCACTCTTGTTCGTGACAGTGAAGGGAGTGACAACCCCTTTTTCGCGTTGTGTGCAAGTGTTTGTTAGTTTGTGCAGGTGCTTATATTGGAGACTTGCTTGTGCCTCGTACTAGATTGGTACCATGGTTCTTAACTGAGGGAAATACTTATCTCTACTTTGCTGCATCACCCTTTCCTCTTCAAGGGAAAAATCAACACAAGCTCAAGAAGTAGCACTACCTCGCAGCGCCAGGAGTTGCCATCCTCCCGCGCCCCGCCCGTCGATCGCACGACGACACGATGTTTGATTCCCAAGTGAAGAACATCCTGTGCTGCCTATAAGACTTCAACAACGGTGTCTCGGAGGATGACAACGACAACGCCGGTGCGGCACGTCGCCTCCGCCGGCGCCAGAATTAGTTTTTTGGTTTAATAATGTATCTCAATCGTATGAATATAAATTCGCAGTGTGACTGAATGAAAGATATGGTTTGAACAAACTTGTGTTTCTCTCTCTCAATGTACAGACTTATCAAATGATTTAAAAAATCTCAATGGATTTTAAATATAAACACTCATCACAAATGTTTTAGCTAGAACACCCGTATGCAAACCGACAGCTTCCCCAGGAAGCCAAGGGAAAATGTGTCGAGCAGGATTTATGCAGCTCTTCATCGCAAGTGTATTAGATAGAACACCCGTATGCAAACCGACATCTTCCCCAGTAAGCCAAGGGAAAATGTGCCGAGCAGGACTTGTGCCGCTCTTCATCACAAACGTTTAAGATAGAACACCTGTATGCAAAGTGGGACCTATGGTCTTACCAGTAAGCCAAGGGAAAATTCGCCGCGCAGGATTTGTGCATCTCTTCAACGCAAATAGTTCAGATTGAAGACAATATGAAAAGCGAGACTTCATCACTAGGCCAAGAGAAAATCTGGCACACAGGATTTGTATATCCCTTCAATGCAAACAGTTTTTTCGGATGACCCGTCTGGAAGCACCTACAGACAATTTGGTAAGATTTGCATCTGTCATATTGGGTACATTGCCATTTGTAAAACAGGAAAGATTGACATTTGTTGATCTAGTAACATTGCCCTTTATCAACCTTGTAACGCTACCATTTGTCAAAATTTACAGCTAAAACTCACTAGCACTATCTAATTTTGCAACTGAAATTCAGTAAGCATAGATTTCATTCACAGATTAAGTAGTTGTGGTTTATACAAACAATTTAACTCGACAACTGTAACATCCCAAATTTTCAATTTGGAATGTTATACATAGGTCATTCATGCATATCATATTTTACCGCATTTCATTTCATGAATCCTCGAAATTCTAAGCAACTCAAGGACCCACGGAGAGAGTTGGGAATTTCGTTATTTTCATATTTGAGTTTTCACAAATTTTGAAAAGAGGATCATTTGGTTTTAATTATTTTTCTCTCTAAAAATATTTCATATTAAAATATATGAGAGGAGATAATGTGACTTCTTCAAAATAAACGGAATATTGGAGGAAAAATATTTAAATCAATGAAGAATTTTATTCGGAATTTTATTGCTATTTTATTTGAATTAGGAAAAAGAAGTGTTTTTCAAAATTACATTAGAGGCGTAAATAAATGTTCACTTTGTCTGCAATATTATTAGAGGACCGTGAAAATTTATTTCACGATTTTTGGAGTCCGTTTAGTATTTCTTTCGTTAGTTTTTCTGTGCCGGGATTTAAAAAAAGTGAACCCACCTAACTGGGCCGTGTCCGACTAGGACTCCTGGCCCGGCCGGCCTTTATAAGCAGGGAGGCCCGACCCTGCCAAACCCTAGCCCCAGCAGCCTCCACCCGCGCCGCCGCCGCTCGCCGCCGAAGCCCCCGCCCCGCCGCTGGACCCGATCTCGCCGGAGGTATAACCGCCAGCGCCGCCTGTTTTCGTGAGGAAACCATTCGGTTTTTTAGAAACCCTAGATCTATTTATTTTTTAGATCGGTTTTTGTTCGGTGTTCTTCAGTTTAGTTAAATAGCGGATGTTCTTCCGTACGTTCGTTTTAACGAACGATGTTCATCCATTAGCCGCAGATAGCGAATGTTCGTTTGTTAGCCTATTCGTCAGTTTTTGTTTTTCCAGGGTTTTTCTGCGATTATTTTCGATCGCGATTTCTGCCCTAATCTTCGTTCTAGTATATCTTTTCGCTCGTTTATCCAAATCAGGTAAAACAAGTGCCTAGATCTTCGTCTCGAAGCCCTCTTTCTATTTAACCAACTTGAACAAGATTTTGGTACTGTAAAATTTGACTTTAGTCCAGATTAGTAATCGGATCTTGTTTCTTTCGTAGTTTGAGTTTCTTGCTCCGTTTGATTTGATTCTTTTTGCAAACCAGAGTTCTTCAGTTGAACTTTCTGGTTAGATCTTCTTATTTGAGTTTTCCCCTTGCATATTTGCTTGATTGCTTATGTATGCTATTGTTGGTTTGTGATAGAATACCCAAAGTGCGAAGCGTGCTACTACGAGTCTTTAGGTTTTGCGGATCGTCAGCAAGGCAAGTAACACTTTGATCATACCCCTTTATTACCCAGTTTTTATGCATTAGTTTCAACCCTCACACATTGCATCAGTAGGATCTTTCAATAGTTATTACCTAGGGCGATACAGCACTAGCTCCAGTTCATAAATATAATGTAGGCATGTATTCGTAAATAGTCATACGTGCTTATGGAAAGAAATTGCATGACATCTTTTGTCCTAGCCTCCCATGGCAGTGGGTTCCTATTGGAAACTAAGGGATATTAAGGCCTACTTTTAATAGAGAACCGGAACAAAGCATTAACATACGGTGAATACATGAACTCCTCAAACTACGGTCATCATCGGGAGTGGTCCCGACTATTGTCACTCCGGGGTTGCTGGATCATAACACGTAGTAGGTGACTATAACTTGCAAGATCAGATCTAGAACATAGTGTCGGCATTCTGGGAATGGGGGTCCCCAGACTTGCCTGCCTGCGACCCGCGGCATGGCTCCACCAATAGCCCTGTACGGCCCATCTTCATCAGCAAACACTAAAGACCCTCGCGAGGGGCCAAGCCTTGCGAGTGGGACAACGCAAGACCTCCTTAGGGGCGGCCTCACCAGGCTGGCTCGCGAGGGGCAGATAGATCAAGGCAAGGGATACCTCGCGAGGTTTGCATGACGCAACCATGACGACTGGAGCTAGGCAGACACCAGGCGGGTGCCAGTGCGCGTAGTATCCTCGTTTCCTCTTTGGTGCTAAAGAGGCAAGTGCAGGCGAGGAGTCCCGAGGCATCAGGCAAAGGTTTTCATATCGGTGTAATAAGACCAAGACCAGCAGGACAGCAAGACGGAGGCACCATGGATCCCAAGATGGCGCCACCCCCAAAGCCTTTGGCAGGCGAAGACTACTTTTGTCAAGATAACTTGTACTAGTTGTCTCCCTTCGAATTTGGCCGTTGTGGGGTCCCTTCCCATTCAATATTTGGGAAGAGGACCGCTATCCGGCATGCATCTAGGCATGATCATGTATATAGGCATCACGTCCGAGACAACTAGACCGAAACGATTCTGCATCTACTACTATTACTCCACACATCAACCACTATCCAGCATGCATCTAGAGTATTAAGTTCATAAGAACAGAGTAACGCCTTAAGCAAGATGACATGATGTAGAGGGATAAACTCATGCAATATGATGTAAATCCCATCTTTTTATCCTCGATGGCAACAATACAATACGTGTCGTTTCCCTTTCTGTCACTGGGATCGAGCACCGCAAGATTGAACCCAAAGCTAAGAACTTCTCCCATTGCAAGAAAGATCAATCTAGTAGGCCAAACCAAACTGATAATTCGAAGAGACCTACAAAGATAAACCAATCATACATAAAAGAATTCAGAGAAGATTGAAATATTGTTCATAGATAAACTTGATCGTAAACCCACAATTCATCGGATCTCGACAAACACACCGCAAAAGAAGATTACATCGAACAGATCTCCAAGGGAATCGAGGAGAACTTTGTATTAAGATCCAAAGAGAGAGAAGAAGCCATCTAGCTACTAGCTATGGACCCAAAGGTCTGAGATAAACTACTCATACATCATCAGAGGGGCCATGTAGTTGATGTAGAGGCCCTCTGTGATCAATGCCCCCTCCGGCGGAGCTCCGAAAAAGGCCCCAAGATGGTGTCGGAGTATTGGGCCATGGGTAGCCTAACCCGAGTCCCTGAGCCTTTCCAAGACATCGGGTTGGCTGCGCCCCTCAAGACATCAAGAAGAAGTGCCGCCTTCTGGTGGTCGGCTGTCCCAAGCGGCCGGCTGCCAGAAGGCGGCTAAACTCGAGAAGGCGGCTTCAGGACGGGCCGACTTCTTACAGGAGGCCACCAGAGAGGCCGACACCTAGCAGGCGGCCCACGGCGCCCTTAGAGTATGCGCTCCCATTAAGAAGACGAGACGGGGTAAGGCTACAGTGTAGACCATCACCCCCATATCCAGGGCCGGGCGTGGCCACAGTGCTCCGTACAGGCGGAGATCTCTGCCTATACGTGGCACTGTTGCTACTCCATCCCTGACGCCCTTGCTGGCAGGGCAGAGCCCTGTTCCCACGATGACCTGTCGGTACGGCCTGCAGGCGGCGGGCCCTACTGGGCAGCAAGAGCCTGGAAGTCGGCGAAAGCCTAACCAGTCAGACCTGAGGGAGGCCGACTCTTAGCAGGCGGCCCGTTCCTCCCTCGGGGCATGTGCACCATTAACCAGATGATACCCGGAGTGGCTACAGTGATCTCCCGCCAGGCGGCGGGACTGTAGCCACGCTCCCCTGACCAAGCATGCGTCATTAGCATCGCGGCTATAGTAATAAAAAGCAGGCAAGACCCGCGAGCGGTGGGAGCGGCCTGTCGGCTCCATACCAGACCAGTCGGCGGGGCCCACCAAGCGGCGGGCCCCAGCATCCGGCGGAGAAGCCGGCAACCAGAGACACCGATAGGCGGGACCTACACTCGGTCGGATTACCATTGTACCCCTGGGGGTAGGCCTATATAAACCCTCCAGGGCACCCATGCAAAGGGTTCCCAACCTGTTAGAACTAAACTCATACCTAGAGGAAGGAGAGAGCGTGCCTGCCTTCTTGTACCTCTAGCATACAGCTCGAGGAGCACCATTTGTACTCACTAGTGCCTTAGTGATCATGCGGAGACCCCGCAGAGCAGGACTAGGGGTATTATCTCCTAGGAGAGCCCCAAACCTAGGTAAAGTACGCCGGCATTCGTGTCTACGCCTCATCCCGCTTCCAGGCACCGGCGACGTTCTACTCGTTGCCACCATGATAAGCCATCCATTGGCATATGTCACACCCAACCCCCGACATTTGGCGCCCACCGTGGGGTGAGGTGCACCATCTCCCAGAGACTTGTTCTGGACAGGAACCTTGTTCCTTCTTGGCGAACGCAGCCAGCCTGGCACACCAGATGGCGTTTGCGCCGACGCGCTACACGGCGCGGAGGTCGCCTATGCGGCGAGCTGCCTCGCCGATCTTGTTGGCGAGATTCACCTCTCCGATGAGCCCGCGTCTGATGCGGGCACAGAAGGCCCCGAGACCCGCCTCGTCAGCCTCCTTGATCAGCTCCATGTCGCCAGCGATCCTGCTGCGGACTTGGAGTCGGTAGGCTCCACGGACCCGATGCTTGTCGACTCCGACACCGCGTCGCTTGACGCGTTCCCCACCAACGTGGTAGTCTACGACAAACCGCTTCCTTGCACGGACAACAGCGGTAGCACCGTCACGGAGGTGCTCGTCATCAGCCATGGCGAGCACTCTGGCGGAGGTGGCCAAGATTCGTTGCAGGCAGTGATGCAAGACCTGACCACACCCATCCCGGAAGACACCGACGCGGAGACGCTAGAGGCACGTCGTGTCTAGCTTGTCGAAAGCGCCAATCGGCTGGCCAGCATGAGATGCCTTTTAGAGGCCTACCAGCATGAGATGGACCATGCCGTCGGCGGCACGCCGGCTCCTAGTGGGCCTAGCCGCATTGGCTCGATCCAGCAGCGTAGGGTGACCATCGCCAGCATGTTCGGGACAGATCGTCCTGTCTACGCCACAACAGCAGAGAACATATGAGGTGCCCAGGCGGCAGCAAACGAGCTAGACAAGCTCGAGGGCGACGAGTGTCGCCACATGACGGAGCGCGTCCAGGAGCTCCTTGACGCGACTGTTGAGCAGCAAGAGGCCGGTTGCCGCACTGAAGCGCCCAACCGAAGAAATGATGATCCGCCTCCTCGTCGGGACCAAGGCATGACATCCCGGACGCCGACTGGTGGCGTTCGTGATAGGAGAGACAAGGAACCGGCTGCCAGCCGCAGTCGGACTCGCATCACCATCGAGTGCGACCAAGATGGCCGCCCAAGAACTATGCGGCGATGAGACAACTATCCGCCTTACCCTCCCCGTAAGGAGAGGTGCATTTCCCCGCCGCCTGTTGACCACCCTACACTCGGTGACCACCTCGGTCGTCGAGAAGGAGTCGGAGAGAACGACGCCCGCCACTGTATCGACCGCCTCAACCGATCCCTGGCACTAGAAGAAGAAGACGAGCTGGTTCCGCCTTGTTTTGGCCCCCGCATCTGAGATGAGCCCTTCCCCAAAGGGTTCATGCTCCCGAGGGATATGCCCAAGTACACCGGCTTCGTGAAGCCGTAAGACTAGCTGGTCGACTACTCCACGGCCATCACCATCGCCAACGGCAACAAGCGCGTTGCCGTGAAGTATGTTCAACTCATGCTCCAGGGCACGGCCCGGACGTGGCTGAACAGCCTGAAGCCCCAGGGCATCAATAGCTGGGTTGATTTCACTGAAGCTTTCATCCGCAACTTCACCAGCACGTACAAGCGGCCGCCCTAGCCTCGCCATTTCTCCTTATGCATCCAAGGCCCCAACGAGTTGACTCATGACTACCTCACGCGCTGGGCCGAGATGCGCAACTCCTGCGAGGGAGTGCACGAGGTGCAGGCCATCGAGTACTTCGCTGCCGGGTACCGAGAAGGCACCCTCCTCAAGCACCGGCTTCTCTGCGACGAGCCGGCGACCCTCGATGAACTGCTGATCATAGCAGACAAGTACGCCACAGCCGACTCCTCCATGAAGGCGGAAATCCAAGTTGACGCATCTGGCAAAGTGGCTCCTCAAGCTCCTCGGACTCCGGCTGGCGACACCAGTCGGCGTCAGCAACCAAATGACAACAAGCGCAAGACCATGCAGCCGTCTTCCACCAGCCTGCAGGTGGCGATAGTTGAAGGTCAGCAGCCAGAAGGGCAGCCTCCACCCACGCGTTAGAAGGGCGACAAGCCCAACTGGTTGCCCGCCTTTTCGTACGAGCACTCTCGATGCCCCCTGCAAGTTTCATAGCGGCACAAAGCCGTCCAACCACACCACTCGTAAATGCCACTGGCTCACCAGGATCGCCAAGGGTGATGGACTCCCGCCTCCTCCGCCTGCCGGCCCGCCGCCTCCTCCTTCCCAGCAGCCGGCGGTTCGGCCAGTCGGTGCCATACAAGATGAATACCCTAAAGAGCATGGAGCTTATGTCGTGTTCACCAGCGTGGCCGACGATAGGCACAACAGACGGCGACGACTACAGGAAGTAAATGCGGTCGCATCAGAGACCCCCGAGTTCATGCATTGGTCTGAGAAGCCCATCAGTTGGAGCAGAGCTAACCACCCGAAGGTGATGCCCAATCCCGGTTCTTATGCCTTGGTTTTGGATGCCACTTTCGCCACAGAGAGGCGGGCTGCTCGCTTCTCCCGAGTCTTGATAGACGGCGGCGGCATCAACATCCTGTACCGAGACACTATGGAGAAGTTAGGAATCAAACAAAGGCATCTTCAGCCCAGTCGGACTGTATTCCATGGCATAGTTCATGGCCTTTCCCGCTCACCGATCGGCAAGACTCAAATTGACGTCCTTTTCGGAGACAAAGAGCACTTTCGCCGAGAGCCAGTCTGGTTTGAGGTGGTGGACCTTGAGAGCCCTTATCATGCACTGCTTGGCCGCCCTGCTCTAGCCAAGTTCATGGCAGTTCCCCACTATGCCTACCTCAAGATGAATATGAGGACTACAAGAAGTCGTCCACCTGCGCGGCAGACAACAGCCGGCTAGTCGATCCCTCATGATTGCGGCTGAAAAGTGGCTCCTTGACCGGGTTGTGGCAATGGCAGGCAAGCTACCGGAAATGTCACCCAACCCCAAGGAGTCGGAAGGTGAGGGCTCGTTCAAGCCGGCCAAAGAAACAAAGAAGATACCCTTGGACCCGGAGCACCCGGAGAGGCACACTGTCATAGGGGCGAACCTTGACAGCAAATAGGAAAGCGAGCTCGTCGATTTCCTCTGTGAGAATCGGGACATCTTTGCATGGTCTCCCAAGGACATGCCGGGTGTTCCGACGGATTTCGCCGAGCACAAGCTACATGTCCGACCTAATGCCAAGCCAGTCAGGCAGCCCTTGCGCCGCCTGTCAGAAGAAAAGAGAAGAGTTGTTGGAGAATAGATAGCCTGGCTTCTAGTAGCCGGCTTCATCATGGAGGTGTTCTTTCCCAAATGGTTAGCCAACCCAGTACTTGTGCTGAAGAAGAATAAGCGGTGGCGCATGTGTATTGATTATACCAGCCTCAACAAAGCTTGCCCCAAAGACCCATTTTCTTTGCCAAGAATTGACCAAGTAATTGACTCCACAGCCTGATGCGAGCTGTTGAGCTTTTTGGATGTATACTCAGGGTATCATCAGATCAAGCTGAACCCAGCCGATAGGCTGAAAACCGTCGTCATCACGCCATTCGTAGCCTTCTCTTACCTGACCATGACGTTCAACTTGAGAAATGCCGGCGCCACGTTTCAGCATTGCATGCAGAAGTGTCTCCTCAAGCAACTCGGCTGAAACACCCATGTCTATGTGGATGATGTTGTGGTGAAGACGGAGAAGCATGGAACGCTGCTAGAAGACCTCAAGGAGACCTTTGAAAACTTGCGCCGATTTCAGATCAAGCTCAACCCCGGAGAAATGCGTCTTTGGAGTACCAGCAGGCCAGCTTCTTGGCTTCCTGGTCCCAGAGCGCGGCATAGAGTGTAACCCTATGAAGATCAAGGCCATCGAGAGGCTGGGGGTGCCCACCCGACTGCTGGACGTGCAAAAATTCACTGGCTGCTTGGCATCCATCAGCCGTTTCATCAGCCGGCTGGGCGAGAAGGCTTTTCTCCTGTACCAGGTCATGAAGAAGACCACTTTTTTCGAGTGGAACGACAAGGCGGATGAAGCTTTTCTCCAGCTCAAGAAGATGCAGATCACTCCGCCTGTCCTAGCGGCTCCGACTGCTAAGGAGCCCATGCTTCTCTACATCGCCGCCACCAGCCTGGTGGTCAGCACAATCATAGTTGTGAAACGCAAGGAAGATGGCAAAGGACAACCAGTCCAGAGGCCGATGTATTACCTGAGTGAGGTGTTGTCCGCCTCCAAGTAGAACTACATGCACTATCACAAGATGTGCTACGGCGTACACTTCACCGCCAAGAAGCTGAAGCCATACTTCTAAGAGCACCCAATCACTGTTGTCTGCACTGCTCCTCTTGCCGAGATCATTGGAAGCCGAGATGCTTTGGGCCGAGTGGCCAAATGGGCCATAGAATTGGCCCCCTACACCATCTACTACCAGCCTCGCACCGCCGTCAAGTCACAAGCACTAGCTGACTTCCTCGTCGACTGGGCCGAGACCCAGTACCTGCCGCCAGCTCCAGACTCCACCCATTGGCAAATGCACTTTGATGGTTCCAAGATGCGCACCGGTTTGGGAGCCGGCATCGTCCTCACCTCTCCCAAAGGCGACAAGCTTAGATATGTGCTGCAAATCCACTTTGCCGCCTCCAACAACGTTGTTGAATACGAAGCACTCATTCACGGGCTCCAGCTTGCCGAGGAACTCGGCATTCGCCGACTCCTGTGTCATGGAGACTCTGACTTGGTGGTCCAGCAGTCGTCAGGCGACTAGGACGCCAAAGATGCAAAAATGGCAAGCTACCGCTTTCTCGTCCAGCAACTCAACGGATACTTTCAAGGGTGCGAATTCCTACATGTGCCAAAAAATGACAATGAGCAAGCAGATGCCTTGGCATGAATCGGCTCCACCCGACAAGCAATACCAGCCGGCGTTGCCCTGCAACGCCTCCTTAAGCCGTCTGTCAAGCCATCGCCAGAGTCAGATTCCATCTTCGTGCAGGCTCCTCCAGAAGCAGTCGGATCCGACTTGAGGACCTCAGCAGCCGGCGTAGGGAGTTCGGCAGGCGGCTCGGGGACTGCAGCAGCCGCACCCGGCCTGGGGACTTCAGAACCCAGCCTAGGACTGCAGCAGTCGGCCCGGGGACTTCATCAACTCAGCAAGCAGCAGTCGACTCCAACCCGTCGCCTCCCGGCCCAACCGCTCTCGTGCAAGTTGCAGTTCTGGCAGTTGAAGAAATAGCAGCACCTTCATGGGCACAGACCATCCTCAACTTTCTGGTGAACAAAGAGCTGTCGACTGATGAGATCTCGACCCGGCAAGTCCAACACCAGGCAGCAGCATACACCATTGTTAACAAAGAACTTGTGAGGCGCAGTGTCACTTGTGTGTACCAGCGCTGCGTGGAGAGAGAGCAAGGTCAAGCAATCCTCAAAGATATCCACCAAGGCGAGTGTGGCCACCACGCAGCTTCAACAGCACTTGTTGCCAAAGCTTTCCGCCATGGTTTTTTCTGGCCGACTGCTCTAGAAGACGCCAAAGACTTGGTCCAGAAATGCAAAGGGTGCCAGAAGTTCTGCTCCAAGCCACACCAGCCGGCTTCTGCACTCAAGACCATCCCCATTGCCTAGCCCTTCGCTATCTGGGGGCTGGATGTGGTGGGACCATTCAAGACAGCATGCGGCGGCATGACTCATCTGCTTGTCGCGGTGGACAAGTTCACAAAATGGATAGAAGCAAAACCAATCAAGAAGTTGAACGGTCTGACTGATATGACTTTCATCACCGACATCACCATCCGGTATGGCTTACCACACAACATCATCACCAACAACGGTACAAACTTTGCCAAAGGCGCCTTGGCCCGTTTCTGCGCGACGCAGGGCATCCAACTGGACTTAGCATCCGTTGCCCATCCGCAGTCAAACGGCCAAGTGGAGCAAGCAAATGGCCTCATTTTGTCCCGCATCAAGCCCCGACTGGTCGGGCCTCTGGAGCGCTCGGCCGGCTGTTGGCTCGACGAGCCGCCAGCCGTCCTCTGGAGCCTACGCACAACTCCGAACAAGTCAACCGGCTTCATGATACGTCTCCATCGTATCTACAATTTTTGATTATTCCATGACAATATTATTCAACTTTCATATATTTTTTGGCAACTTTTTATACTATTTTTGGGGCTAACATATTGATCCAGTGCCCAGTGCCAGTTCCTGTTTGTTGCATGTTTTTTGTTTCGCAGAATATCCATATCAAATGGAGTCCAAACGGAATAAAAACTGACGGAGATTTTTTTTGAAATATATATGATTTTTGGGAAGAAGAATCCACGCGAGACGATGCTCGAGGGGCCCACGAGGTAGGGGGGAGCCCCCCAGGGTGTCAGGCGCGCCCCTGACCCTCGTGGCCACCCCGTATGGCGGTTAATGCTCTTCTTTCGCCGCAAGAAAGCTAATATCCGGATAGAGATCGTGTTAAAATTTCAGCCCAAATCGGTGTTACGGATCTCCGGGAATATAAGAAACGGTGAAAGGGAAGAATCAGGGAACGCAGAAACAGAGAGAGACAGAGAGACAGATCTAATCTCGGAGGGGCTCTCAGCCCTCCCGTGCCATGGAGGCCATGGACCACAGGGGAAACCCTTCTCCAATTTAGGGAGGAGGTCAAGGAAGAAGAAGAAGGAGGGGGGCTCTCTCCCCCTCGCTTCCGGTGGCACCGGAGTGCCACCGGGGGCCATCATCATCACCGCGATCTACACCAACACCTCCGTCATCTTCGCCAACATATCCATCACCTTCCCCCCTCTATCTACAGCAGTCCACTCTCCCGCAACCCGTTGTACCCTCTACTTGAACATGGTGATTTATGCTTCATATTAATATCCAATGATGTGTGGCCATCCTATGATGTCTGAGTAGATTTTCGTTGTCCTATCAGTGGTTGATGAATTGCTTTGATTGACTTAATTTGCTTGTGGTTATGTTGCTGTCCTTTGGTGCCCATCATATGATTGTGTGCGTGGATCACACCCTAGGGTTAGTTGTATGTTGATAGGACTATGTATTGGAGGGCAAGAGTGACAGAAGCTTCAACCTAGCATAGAAATTGATGCATACGGGATTGAAGGGGGACCAATATATCTTAATGCTATGGTTGGGTTTTACCTTAATGAACATTAGTAGTTTTGGATGCTTGCTAATAGTTCCAATCATAAGTGCATAGAATTCCAAGTCAGGGATGACATGCTAGCAGTGGCCTCTCCCACATAATACTTGCTATCGGTCTAGTAAAGTAGTCAATTGCTTAAGGGACAATTTCGCAACTCCTACCACCAATTTTCCACACTCGCTATATTTAATTTATTGTTTCTTTATCTAAACAGCCCCTACTTTTTATTTACGTACTCTTTATTATCTTGAAACCTATCCAATAACACCTACAAAGTACTTCTAGTTTCATACTTGTTCTAGGTAAAGCGAACGTCAAGTGTGCGTAGAGTTGTATCGGTGGTCGATAGAACTTGAGGGAATATTTATTCTACCTTTATCTCCTCGTTGGGTTCGACACTCTTACTTATCGAAAAATGTTGTGATCCCCTATACTTGTGGGTTATCAAGACCTTTTTCTCGCGCCGTTGCCGGGGAGCAATAGCGTGGGGTGAATATTCTCGTGTGTGCTTGTTTGCTTTATCACTAAGTAATTTTTATTTGCTGTTCTTAGTTGTTCTTTATCTTTAGTTATGGATATGGAACACGAAATACCAAAAAAATTAGGTGTACTTGCTACTCATGGAGATGGGGAACCTCCTAAAACCCTCGATGCTGGTTATGTGAAAGATATTATGTACTACTTTAATAATCCTGAGAAAACCCCATTCAATTATGTAATGGGAGTAACGTTGGATCAACGTGAATACTTTAGGGATTATCGCTTGACACAAAAAGGGAAACTACTATGGGATCAAATTTATATATTGAAGTGGTATGCTAGACAACTATGCTCGGAATATGATTATACTTGTTGCTCTAGGATGAATTCTCTACACCTCCACTTTTCATGCAAATTTAATGATAATTAAACCTTGGCTTCTTATTCTAGAGGTATATATGATTACTATGATGTGGAACAAATAGAAGAATTTGTTGCTTTTATGGGTGCTTATGAAATTGAATCTATGTTTAAAGAGTTTGATGATATTGATGATGCTTGTTATAGATCTGAAAATTTAGCTATCCTCAAATATTGCTATGAGAATTATGAATACAATTATGAAATTAATGCACTTATTAAGAAAGTCTCCGCTGTCCAAGAAGAGACTAATATTTTGCAAGAATCTATGGAAGAAGAAGTTGATGACACTGTGAGCTCATTGGATGAAAAATATGAGGAGAAGAGCGAAGAACAAAAGGAGGAAGAGAGGATTGATCACCCGTGCCCACCTTCTAATGAGAGTAACTCTTCAACTCATACATTGTTTAATTCCCCTTCGTGCTTACCGAAGGATGATTGCTATGATGACTTTTATGATCCCTATGATTCTTTTTAAATATCCCTTTTTGATGATGCTTGCTATGCTTGTAGCCAAGATGCCAATATGAATTATGCTTATGGAGATGAACTTGCTTTAGTTCCTTATGTTAAACATGAATTTGTTTCTATTGCACCCACGCATGATAGTCCTATTATCTTTTTGAATTCTCCCGATTAAACTATATCAGAGAAGTTTGCACTTATTAAGGATTATATTGATGGGTTGCCTTTTACCGTTGCACATGATGATTTCGATAAATATAATATGCATATGCTTGATGCTCCTACTTGCAATTATTATGAGAGAGGAACTATATCTCCACCTCTCTATGTTTCCAACATGATAAAATTGCAAGAAACTATTTATACTATGCATTGGCCTTTACTAGGTGTGCATGAATTGTTCTTTTATGAAATGCCGATGCATAGAAAGAGAGTTAGACTTATCCATTGCTTGATATATTTTACCTTGTGCTCACTACTAAATTACAAATCATTGTTAATTAAAATTGGCTTCGATATACCTTGGGATCCGGGTGGATCCATTACTTGAGCACTATATGCCTAGCTTAATGGCTTTAAAGAAAGCGCTGCCAGGGAGACAACCCGGAAGTTTTAGAGAGTCATTTATTTCTGTTGAGTGCTTTCATATAGTTTAAAAACAACAAAAATAAAGAGGGGAACCCAAAACTTTTTCAAAAAGGAAAGCGAAAGTGAGAAAGACAAGCATTGTTGAAGTGGGAGCTAGCCTTGAACTTTGTTCATGCTCACAGAAACTTTGTGAATCTTGATTACATAAACTTTTCAATAAAAATAATTATCCCCTTGTACAATTCCATTGTATTATAAAAATAATGTGCCAAGGTTTGCCTTTAGGATGTTTACATTTGCTTGATGGTTTGCACGGTGCAGGACAGAAACTTTGGCTGTAGTGCGCGATTTTACATTTTTAGCTGGAACGTCAAATGGTTCTGATTCTTTTTGCACTGTCTTCCTATACAAATTGTTTATTTTTCCTAATTTTTGTAGAATTTTTCAAGTATCATAAGTATGGTGAATGTTCAGATTATTACAGACTGTTCTGTTTTAGAAAGATTCTGTTTTTGATGCATAGTTTGCTTGTTTTGATGAAGCTATCAATTTATATCAGTGGATTAAGCCATGAAAAAGTTATATTACAGTATACACAATGCAAAGATAAAATATGAATTGGTTTGAAATAGTACTTAGAGTAGTGATTTGCTTTATTATACTAACGGATCTTACCGAGTTTTCTGTTGAAGTTTTGTGTGGATGAAGTGTTCGATGATTGAGAAGGTCTCGATGTGAGAAGAAGGAAGAGAGGCAAGAGCTAAAGCTTGGGGATGCCCGAGGCACCCCAAGTAAATATTCAAGGAGACTCAACCATCTAAGCTCGGGGATGCTGGGGAGGCATCCCCTCTTTCTTCAACAAATATCGGTATGTTTTCGGATTCGTTTCATTCATGCGATATGTGCAAGTTTTGGAGCGTCTTTTGCATTTAGGTTTTTATTTTTTTATGTACCATGCTGGTATGAGATAGTCCTTGGTTGATTTATAGAATGCTCTTTGCACTTCACTTATATTTTTTGAGTATGGCTTTATAGAATGCTTCATGTGCTTCACTTATATCATTTGAAGTTTGGATTGCCTATTTCTCTTTACTTAGACAACCGCCATTTGCAGAATGCTCTTTTGCTTCACTTATATTTGTTAGAGCGTGGGCATATCTTTTGTAGAAAGAATTAAACTCTCTTTCTTCACTTATATCTATTTAGAGAGATGACAGGAACTGGTCATTCACATGGTTAGTCATAAAATCCTACATAAACTTGTGGATCGCTGAATATGATATGTTTGATTCCTTGCAATAGTTTTGCGATATAAAGATGGTGATATTAGAGTCATTATAGTGGGTAGTTGTGGATTGTAGAAATACTTGTGTTGAAGTTTGTGATTCCTGTAGCATGCACGTATGGTGAACCTTTATGTAACGAAGTCGGAGCATGATTTATTTATTGATTGTCTTCCTTATGAGTGGCGGTCGGGGACGAGCGATGGTCTTTTCCTACCAATCTATCCCCCTAGGAGCATGCGCGTAGTACTTTGTTTCGATGACTAATAGATTTTTGCAATAAGTATGTGAGTTCTTTATGACTAATGTTGAGTCCATGGATTATACGGACTCTCACCCTTCCATCATTGCTAGCCTCTCTGGTACTGCGCAACTTTCGCCGGTACCATAAACCCACCATATACCTTCCTCAAAACAGCCACCATACCTACCTATTATGGCATTTCCATAGCCATTCCGAGATATATTGCCATGCAACTTCCATCATCATCATATACATGACTTGAGCATTCATTGTCATATTGTTTTGCATGATCGTAAGATAGCTAGCATGATGTTTTCATGGCTTGTCTGTTTTTTGATATCATTACTACGCTAGATCATTGCACATCCCGGTACACCACCGGAGGCATTCATATAGAGTCATATCTTTGTTCTAGTATCGAGTTGTAATATTGAGTTGTAAGTAAATAAAAGTGTGATGATCATCATTATTAGAGCATTGCCCCAGTGAGGAAAGGATGATGGAGACTATGATTCCCCCATAAGTCGGGATGAGACTCCGGACTTTACAAAAAAATAAAAGAGGCCAAAGAAGCCCAAATAAAAAAGAGAGGCCAAAGAAGCCCACCAAAAAATAAAAAAAATAAAAAAAATAAAAAAAAAAACAAAAAAATGAGAGAAAAAGAGAGAAGGGGCAGCGCTACTATCCTTTTACCACACTTGTGCTTCAAAGTAGCACCATGTTCTTCATATAGAGAGTCTCTTGAGTTATCACTTTCATATACTAGTGGGAATTTTCATTATAGAACTTGGCTTGTATATTCCGATGATGGGCTTCTTCAAATGCCCGAGGTCTTCATGAGCAAGCAAGTTGGATGCACACCCACTTAGTTTCAGTTGGAGCTTTCATACACTTATAGCTCTAGTGCATCCATTGCATGGCAATCCCTACTCACTCACATTGATATCTATTGATGGGCATCTCCATAGCCCGTTGATACGCCTAGTTGATGTGAGACTATCTTCTCCTTTTTGTCTTCTCCACCATCATATTCTATTCCACCTATAATGCTATGTCCATGGCTCATGCTCATGTATTGTGTGAAAGTTGAAAAGGTTTGAGAACATCAAAAGTATGAAACAATTGCTTGGCTTGTCATCGGGGTTGTGCATGATGTGAATATTTTGTGTGGTGAAGATGGAGCATAGCCAGACTATATGATTTTGTAGGGATAACTTTCTTTAGCCATGTTATTTTGAAAACACATGATTTCTTTATTAGTAGGCTTGAAGTATTATTGTTTTTATCTCAAAGGATAGATTATTGCTTTGAATCACTTGTGTCTTAATATTCATGCCATGATTAGACATATGATCAAGATTATGCTAGGTAGCATTCCACATCAAAAATTATCTTTTTTATCATTTACCTATTCGAGGACGAGCAGGAATTAAGCTTGGGGATGCTGATACGTCTCCGGCGTATCTATAATTTTTGATTGTTCCATGCCAATATTATTCAACTTTCATATACTTTTTGGCAACTTTTTATACTATTTTTGGGGCTAACATATTGATCCAGTGCCCAGTACCAGTTCCTGTTTGTTGCATGTTTTTTGTTTCACAGAATATCCATATCAAACGGAGTCCAAATGGAACAAAAACTAACGGAGATTTTTTTTGGAATATATATGATTTTTGGGAAGAAGAATCCACGCGAGACGATGCTCGAGGGGCCCACGAGGTAGGGGGCGCCCCAGGGTGTCAGGCGCGCCCCTGACCCTCGTGGCCACCCCGTATGGCGGTTAATGCTCTTCTTTCGCCGCAAGAAAGCTAATATCCGGATAGAGATCGTGTTAAAATTTCAGCCCAAATCGGTGTTACGGATCTCCGGGAATATAAGAAACGGTGAAAGGGAAGAATCAGGGAACGCAGAAACAGAGAGAGACAGAGAGACAGATCTAATCTCGGAGGGGCTCTCGGCCCTCCTGTGCCATGGAGGCCATGGACCACAGGGGAAACCCTTCTCCAATTTAGGGAGGAGGTCAAGGAAGAAGAAGAAGGAGGGGGGCTCTCTCCCCCTCGCTTCCGGTGGCACCAGAGTGCCACCGGGGGCCATCATCATCACCGCGATCTACACCGCCAAACACCTCCGCCATCTTCACCAACATCTCCATCACCTTCCCCCTCTATCTACAGCGGTCCACTCTCCCGCAACCCGTTGTTACCCTCTACTTGAACATGGTGCTTTATGCTTCATATTATTATACAATGATGTGTTGCCATCCTATGATGTCTGAGTAGATTTTCATTGTCCTATCGGTGGTTGATGAATTGCTATAATTGATTTAATTTGCTTGTGGTTATGTTGCTGTCCTTTGGTGCCCATCATATGATTGCGCGTGTGGATCACACCCTAGGGTTAGTTGTATGTTGATAGGACTATGTATTGGAGGGCAAGAGTGACATAAGCTTCAACCTAGCATAGAAATTGATGCATACGGGATTGAAGGGGGACCAATATATCTTAATGCTATGGTTGGGTTTTACCTTAATGAACATTAGTAGTTGCGGATGCTTGCTAATAGTTCCACTCATAAGTGCATAGAATTCCAAGTCAGGGATGACATGCTAGCAGTGGAAAAAAACCTCTCCCACGTAATACTTGCTATCGGTCTAGTAAAGTAGTCAATTGCTTAAGGGACAATTTCGCAACTCCTACCACCACTTTTCCACACTCACTATATTTACTTTATTGTTTCTTTATCTAAACAGCCCCTACTTTTTATTTACGTACTCTTTATTATCTTGCAAACCTATCCAATAACACCTACAAAGTACTTCTAGTTTCATACTTGTTCTAGGTAAAGCGAACATCAAGTGTGCGTAGAGTTGTATCAGTGGTCGATAGAACTTGAGGGAATATTTGTTCTACCTTTAGCTCCTCGTTGGGTTCGACACTCTTACTTATCGAAAACTGTTGCGATCCCCTATACTTGTGGGTTATCACCTCACGCCCTTCTTCCTCATCTATGGTGCCGAAGTCGTCATCCCGACGGACATAGAATTCGACTCCCCTCGAGTCACCATGTTGTAACACCCCTAGCGTCCTACTACAGTAATCATCTGCTAATGATGCCACATCACCTGAGTTACTGTTGATAAACTCACGTTGATTCGAAACTGATTCAATTTCGAGTTCAAAAATCGAGGCAAACAACAAAAGTTTTCAAACAATAAATCTAAAATGTTCACTTCATCCTATAAATTCCCCTGATCATTGTCATGTTGAAACCAACCTCAATTGAATTCCCAGAATGCCCCTCGGAATTAATTTAGTGGTCCAGTAGCAATTATTTTGGCCTTCTCAACTACTCCTCTTGACCCCAAACTTTTTGTTCCTTCTCAAGATATTGTATTAGAATCAAGTGCCAAGTTTTATTCAAAACAAAAATCATTTGACACTAAAAAAAATTCAAAACAGAAAGGAATAAATAGAAATAGAAGCTAAAAGTAAAAAAAGTAGGAGAAATTAGACCCCCCTGCTGGGTCGTGGCCCAACTAGCCTGCCAACGGCCCAGCCCCTGGCGTACCCCCCACCGGTCGCTAACCCTAGCCCGCAACCGGTCCACTCTGCTTGATCCCCAACTCCCTCTCGATCCCCCACGCGCACCATCACACACAGCGAGGGAGAGGGCAGCGCCCGCCTCCACTGCGTCTGTCGCACCGGAGCCCTCCGCCCCTCCCCCCCTCTTGGTGCCTCGCCGTCCCGGCTGCATTCGGAGCTGTTCCCCACAGTCCCGGCAAGCGCGCACCTTCGCGAGGACTACCGCCTCCGCCCCGCAACTTCTTCCACCGTCCTCACGCAACGTCTGCAGCACCACTGGCCGCCGCCATCCATGCCCACGACTTGGCCGGATATGCACCACCACGAGCCCTCTGCCATCCCTATGGCTCCCTGTCCCCTGGGACCTCTACCCTTGCCCCTCTCCCTGACGCCGTTGTCGTCGCCCTGCACTGCCCGACCGCCGACAGTTGGCCACGGACACCATGCGCGTTGTGCTGCTCTCCCCTGCGCGCCCAGCCTGCTCACCCCTCCGTACGCGCGCCCCCAGCAGGCCCACGCCGCGCCCTTGCGCCTCGCCGGCGCACACGCGCGTAGCCTCGCATGCGTCCCGCGTGCTTTCCTGCCACCTCTCCTGACTGCTGCTGTGTTGATGCGGCTGTTGCCTAGCGTCGCGGCTGCCGCCTCCTACTACTCGCCCGCTGCCGTGCTTCCACTGCAGTCGTTCACCATGGCTGCGTGCTTGAGCTGGCCGAGCCCGTCCTGGACCTGTATGCCTCGCCCTCGTCGTTCTCCTGGATGCGGTCGCGCATGCGCAGGACCTCGCTGCCTCGTGCGCGCTCATGCGCGTGCTCTGGCGTATCCGTCGCGAGCTGGCCGAGCGCCGGCTGTGTTCCTGCGTGCTGTACGCGCGCGCTGCGTGTTACGCTGCCGATTAGAACACTGACCTGAGGTCTCTGCCTGATTAGATTGGGCTAAAGTTAGGATTAGTTTAAGGTCTCATTAGTGTTTGCTCATTGACATATGGGACCCACTCTGTTAAATATCCTTTGTTAAAAAAATGTGCAACTGACAATAGACCCCCACCTCTAACTAAACCAAATTAAAAAAAACTGTTGTTAGTCTCTGTTAAAATATGAGTCGATGACATGCGGGACCCCCTGGCAGTTGACCAGTCAATGTGGACCAGTCAAATGCTGACTGTGCAGTTGACTGGCTCCACTAGTCAGCCACTCCGTGGACTGTTGGGTGCACTACACCGGGTGCACCCAGCCTTTTCTGTTAATTGTTTTTTAATTAATTTAATTCTAGGAATTTCGAAAAGGGTTTAAAACTTTGAAAATTAATATAAAATAACCTGTAACTCAGATGGAAAAACTTTGTACATGAAAGTTGCTCAGAACGACGAGACGAATCCGGATACGCAGCCCGTTTGTCCGCCACACATCCCTAGCATAGCAAACACGCAACTTTCCCCCTCCGGTTCATCTATCCGAAAACGCAAAACACCGGGAATACCTCCCGGATGTTTTCCCCCTTCACTAGTACCACCTCGTACCGCGTTAGGGCGCGCCTAGCACCACGCTTTGTCATGTCATGCATCATCATGCATTTGTTTGCATTGTATTTATTGTTTCTTCCCCCTCTTCTCTCGCTAGACACCGAGACCGACGCCGCTGCTACCCAGTACGACTACGGTGTTGACGACCCCTCTCTCTTGCCAGAGCAACCAGGCAAGCCCCCCTTTGATCAACAGATATCTCCTACTCTTCTCTATACTGCTTGCATTAGAGTAGTGTAGCATGTTACTGCTTTCCATTAATCCTATTTTGATGCATAGCCTGTCCTTGCTACTACTGTTGTTACCTTTACCTGCTAACCTAATGCTTAGTATAGGATGCTAGATTATCATCAGTGGCCCTACATTCTTGTCCGTCTGCCATGCTATACTACTGGGCCGTGATCACTTTGGAGGTGATCACGGGAATATGCTATATACTTTACACTATTACATTACCTGTGGTACTGTTTGGAGTTTGGGGCTGAAGGTGCAGGTGGATCCATCCCGGTAGAGGTGGGCCTGGGTTCCCGACGGCCCCCGACTGTTACTTTGTGGCAAAGCGATAGGGCAGCTTGAGGCCACCTAGGAGAGAGGTGGGCCTAGCCCTGGTCGGCGTTCGCGGATACTTAACACGCTTAATGAGATCTTGGTATTTGATTTGAGTCTGGCTACTGGCCTATACGCACTAACCATCTACGCGGGGACAGTTATGGGCACTCGACGTCGTGGTATCAGCCGAAGCCTTCGTGACGTCAGCGACTGAGCGGCGCGCACCGGGTTGGACTGGAACGCCTACTCTTGTATAAGGGAGGCTAGGTCTGCTCACCCGCGTACGCAACCTACAGGTGGCAATGGGCCCAGACCCCTGCGCCATAGGATTTAGACCGGCGTGCTGACCTCTCTATTGTGCCTAGGTAGGGCTGCAACGTGTTGATTTTCCGAGGCCGGGCATGACCCAGGAAAGTGTGTCCGGCCAAATGGGATTGAGCATGCTGGGTTATGTGGTGCACCCCTGCAGGGAAGTATATCTATTCGAATAGTCGTGTCCCTCGATAAAAGGATGACCCGGAGTTGTACCTTGACCTTATGACAACTAGAAGCGGATACTTAATAAAACACACCCTTCCAAGTGCTAGATACAACCGGTGATCGCTCTCTCACAGGGCGACGAGGGGAGGATCATCGGTTAGGATTATGCTACACGATGCTACTTGGTGAACTTACCATCTACTCTCTTCTCCTGCTGCAAGATGGAGGTTACCAGAAGCGTAGTCTTCGATAGGACTAGCTATCCCCCTCTTATTCCGGCATTCTGTAGTTCGGTCCACATATGATACCCTTATTCCATTTGATACCAATGCATACATATGTAGTGTAGCTCCTTGCTTGCGAGTACTTTGGATGAGTACTCACGGTTGCTTTTCTCCCCCTTTTCCCCTTTCCTATACCCGTTTGCTGCGAACAGACGTTGGAGCCCAGGAGCCAGATGCCACCATCGATGACGACTACTACTACTCGGGGGGTGCCTACTACTACGTGCAGCCTGCTGACGACAACCAGGAGTAGTGTAGGAGGATCCCAGGCAGGAGGCCTGCGCCTCTTTCGATCTGTATCCCAGTTTGTGCTAGCCTTCTAAACGCAAACTTGTTTAACGTATGTCTGTACTCAGATATTGTTGTTTCCGCTGACTTGTCTATGATCGAGCTCTTGTATTCGAGCCCTCGAGGCCCCTGGCTTGTAATATGATGCTTGTATGACTTATTTTATTTATAGAGTTGTGTTGTGATATCTTCCCGTGAGTCCCTGATCTTGATCGTACACGTTTGCGTGTATGATTAATGTACGGTCAAATTGGGGGCGTCACAAGTTGGTATCAGAGCCGACTGCCTATAGGAATCCCCTTCCCAACTTCTTGGTCGAAGTCGAGTCTAGTCATTGAAAAACTTTTACTAACATGGCCGTGTGGCTTACGGGCCCACGTCGCCATTGGGTGGTATTAGGATCTTTTACTCCTTGTCTATACTCTCGGACTCTGATCTCTCTTCTATGCGGGTTAAATGAATTTTGCTAAATCTAACATTAGGATCTCGTTATCACTTTCTTCCTCTGATTGAGTACCGATACTCACATCAGCTCTGTTGTGGATCGCCCGATCCATTGTTTGATTTCATCCGACATCGTCCTTCATATTCAATAACCTTGAGAGCCTTTCCATGGGTATATAATGCCTTTGGTAAATTGTATCCTCTACTTTGTCAACCATGCTCTACTTTTGAGCTTGTGTTATTTACTCCTAAAGTTTGTGGTATATGTTCCTAAGATGCCCCGATGGGTTGAACCAACACCTTCCCTAATCTATATGAACCCGAAATATTGCACGGGTCATACTTATCTGGTATTGCACCAGGTAAAACTTTCAACAACTAATGTCATTTTCGAAATACAAGGAGGTGAATGGAAGGTTATGCATTGAAGAAGTGGGAGTCGACCTTCAACTTTGTGTTCATGCCCATGGACACGATGTAGATCCTATCATGGAAGCTTCTTGTAATAATAACTATTTTCTTGATATAATATCCTCTGGTATCGGTGAATTGATCCTTGGCAATCATGGTTCCGACCATATGTTCTTCTTGGATCCCATTTCTCGGACAAGTTGAAGTACTTGTCTTCTGCAAAGCAATACCCCAGTCCCACCTCTACTTTGATCTGTCTTCGAGTATTACCCCCTGGTATCTCGAGATTATCACAGAACTGCATAACTTCTTATGAGTTCTCCATCTAGTACTACATTATCATTGATTCCAATTTTTTCACGGGCTTTGAGTCATTAAACACTCAAGCACACCGATGACTGAATCGAGTCCGCATCGCGATTAAACAAATATTAGTAATCTTCTTTAATTATGAGTTTGTACTCGATCACATCATTTCTAGCCTGATCGGCTATATCATTATCATGCTAAATTTTAACTGTGCTACTTGGTCCTTCTTCCTCGAGCACAATTTTGTATGGTGAGCTAAGCTTACGTCGATTTTCCTCATCATATCATTTCGCCTTGAACCGCAAGCTTGATTTCGAGTTTGTGTCGTAACCATGGTTCCAATAACCTCCCGCTTCATTATTCTTTTGACTTGTTGTCGTCACTGATTGACTGCATCTTCATGAAATCTCTCGACAAATGTGTCGTGATCATCATCAACCTAATGAGATCTTCCATGATATCAATCGAATTCATGATGAGAAATACCATCCTTGCCCTCGATGATTTGTGTTATCATCGGCCACTTTATTGCCTTCCCTTCAACACAAACTTGATCGTGTTTTGTGCTATATCTTGAGTTACTTGCTATCCAGCATTTGTTCTTCTTTTCCTTGGAAGATTACCACCTTTTATGTCAAGAATGTCGTGGGAATTTCACCACCTCTCAAAAATTCTGGATGCAAGCGATACTTATAACCATCACCATTCTTTTCTTGGTCCCCGTGTTGTTTCCAACCAGGATACCAACAACTAAACAGTGATGTTTGAATTCTGTACTTCTAGCAAACCTATTGCTTTGAAGTTAATGGTCAATAGTTTAATCTTAGACTATTGGTTATTGAATCACCATTCTAACATTGATCATGCTACCTGAGCCAATATTTTGGGTGCACCTTTCAACCAATGCTTAAGTATGTATGTTTTCCTCGAGCATACATCATTATATCATTTGATCTAACGAATGTTATCTCCTTGTTCACATAATTGTGGAAATCCATCTTTTTGAAAACCTTGAGGAATTAACGCTGAGACCATCAGCCACCCCCTCATCCTCTCCTTGGTTTAATGATGAACTCTTCTTTCAGAACTCGTTTCCATAATTCATTTCCCGAGAATCATACAATGTCTTATCGTCAATTTGTGTCGCACCTTTTCTTCTCAGGCATCCCGAGTCTGAGGTATCATGGCCCCAATCTGATCTGAAACTCGGTCAGATATGATGGTTAGAACAAATTTCCAAGAGTTATAACATTGGTCTTTATATGACCCTGTAAGGCGATGTCATGCCTAGCACACCTGGCCGGAGGACCTATTGTTGTAGTTTCCATTTTAGCAAGGTTAGCCATTCTGCCATGAGGAAATTGGAAGACTTATTCTATGAGTTGTCCTGATGGATCCTTTGGGTATCCAAAGTATGACCTTTGCCTGGAGACCATGTCAATGCTATCTCGAAGCATGTCTGTGGTACTCCGATTTTTCAATAGGAGCATTTGAAGCACAATGCTAAATTTTCTTTGTCCATTATCCAAACACCGTTGTATGGGTAATGTCATGAAATTTCTCTCCCATTTCCTAAAGGGTTTTCTACATTATATCATGTCATGGATATCATGCTCTGCTTGTCCTTGGAAGGGTTATACCCCCTGAAATATGTGTTTAAACACATTTTCCTTTCCATTGTTCTGTTTCATCTGATAATCGCATTTTCCTTCCCATTGTTTGTTTAACCTTTCTTGTAATCTGACTTATCTGAGCAGTGATAATTCCCTGCTTAGTTAAGCACCTTGTTGTACCACTCTGTCACGAAGACCCTGTTACTATTGTTGATGACATTTCGGTAACCACCGATGGACGGGAACTTTGCCTATTGGTCCGCCTCGTTCGACGAGCAGGAAAATGGTTCTCTTTGTCCCTCGCCCTCGGTACCAATGGTGTTGCCGACATAACTGACACGCTACCCTCTAACATCCATTGCTATCATGACCGTCCAAGATGTCAGCGCCCTTCCTACTTTAACCCACATGGTGGGCCCATAACCCACAGTTCCACATGATCGAAACCAGACTCTCCTGTACATCCCGGTTTTCGAAGTAATTTCCCCTGCTTGACTTCGTATGTAATTCACGAGCCACCTTCCGAGAGATCATCAATTCTGGTATCAGACACAATACTTATTCCCGTTGCTTTGAGCCCCTTTCACACTCTACTTCAGGCATCGAATGATTACTTACCCAATTGAAAACTTTCGTACCCTCTTATAATGCTCTCGATGTGTTTTGTGTAATCAACTCGAGAGATCCCTTAAGCCTCATCCCCTGATTTAACCGTGTGAAGCTCAATCTTGTTAAAATATGTCCTTATAGAGTTTCCTCTTTTATCCTTTCGTAAGTACGGTGAAGATCCTGAAGGAAGGATGATGACTTCATCATGATGCACTGATATAGTGAATTAAAGACATCAAAGTAATGGATCGACTACTTCGAGAAGAGCAACCCAAAACGAGAAGATCCGTTAGAATGTCGTAACTAGGACTTCCTCCCTTACTCTACCTCTTAAATCTCGGGACGAGATTTCTTGTAGTGGAGGAGATTTGTAACACCCCTAGTGTCCTGCTACAGTAATCATCTACTAATGATGCCACATCACCTCAGTTACTGTTGATAAACTCACGTTGATTCGAAACCGATTCAATTTCGAGTTCAAAAATCGAGGCAAACAACAAAAGTTTTCAAACAATAAATCTAAAATGTTCACTTCATCCTATAAATTCCACTGATCATTGTCATGTTGAAACCAACCTCAATTGAATTCCCAGAATGCTGCTCGGAATTAATTTAGTGGTCCAGCAGCAATTATTTTGGCCTTCTCAATAAAAAAAATGGTTAGGCAACTCCTCTTGACCCCAAACTTTTTGCTCCTTCTCAAGATATTGTATTAGAATCAAGTGCCAAGTTTTATTCAAAACAAAAATCATTTGACACTAAAAAAATACAAAACAGAAAGGAATAAATAGAATAGAAGTTAAAAGTAAAAAAGTAGGAGAAATTAGACCCCCCCTGCTGGGTCGTGGCCCAACTAGCCTGCCAACGGCCCAGCCCCTGGCCTACCCCCCACCGGTCGCTAACCCTAGCCCACAACCGGTCCACTCTGCTCGATCCCCAACTCCCTCTCGATCCGCCCACGCACGCCGTCACACACAGCGAGGGAGAGGGCAGCGCCCGCCTCCACTGCGTCTGTCGCACCGGAGCCCTCCGCCCCTCCCCCCTCTTGGCGCCTCGCCGTCCCGGCTGCATTCGGAGCTGTTCCCCACAGCCCCGGCGAGCGCGCCCCTTCGCGAGGACTACTGCCTCCGCCCCGCAACTTCTTCCACCGTCCTCGCGCAACGTCTGCAGCACCACCGGCCGCCGCCGTCCTTGCCCACGACTTAGCCGGATACGCACCACCACGAGCCCGCTGCCATCCCTACGGCTCCCTGTGAGCTCCCTGTCCCCTGGGACCTCTACCCTTGCTCCCCCTCTCCCTGACGCCGTTGTCGTCGCCCTGCACTGCCCGACCGCCAGCAGTTGGCCGCGGACACCGTGCGTGCTGTGCTGCTCTCCCCTGCGCGCCCAGCCTGCTCACCCCTCCGTACGCGCGCCCCCTGCAGGCCCACGCCGCGCCCTTGCGCCTCGCCGGAGCACACGCGCGTAGCCTCGCGCGCGTCCCGCGTGCTTGCCTGCTGCCTCTCCTGACTGCTGCTGTGCTTATGCGGCTGTTGCCTAGCGTCGCGGCTGCCGCCTCCTACTACTCGCCCGCTGACGTGCTTCCACCGCAGTCGTTCACCATGGCTGCGTGCTCGAGCTGGCCGAGCCCGGCCTGGACCTGTATGCCTCGCCCTCGTCGTTCTCCTGGATGCGATCGCGCGTGCGCAGGTCCTCGCTGCCTCGTGCGCGCTCATGCGCGTGCTCCGGCGTATCCGTCGCGAGCTGGCCGAGCGCCGGCTGTGTTCCTGCGTGCTGTACGCGCGCGCTGCGTGTTACGCCGCCGATTAGAACACTGACCTGAGGTCTCTGCCTGATTAGATTGGGCTAAAGTTAGGATTAGTTTAAGGTCTCATTAGTGTTTGCTCATTGACATATGGGACCCACTCTGTTAAATATCCTTTGTTAAAAAAATGTGCAACTGACAATAGACCCCCACCTCTAACTAAACCAAATTAAAAAAAACTGTTGTTAGTCTCTGTTAAAATATGAGTCGATGACATGCGGGACCCCCTGGCAGTTGACCAGTCAATGTGGACCAGTCAACTGCTGACTGTGCAGTTGACTGGCTCCGCTAGTCAGCCACTCTGTGTACTCTTGGGTGCACTACACCGGTGCACCCAGCCTTTTTTGTTAATTGTTTTTTAATTAATTTAATTCCAGGAATTTTGAAAAGGGTTTAAAACTTTGAAAATTAATATAAAATAACCTGTAACTCAGATGGAAAAACTTTGTACATGAAAGTTGCTCAGAACGATGAGACGAATCCGGATATGCAGCCCGTTCGTCCGCCACGCATCCCTAGAATAGCAAACACGCAACTTTCCCCCTCCGGTTCGTCTGTCCGAAAACGCAAAACATCAGGAATACCTTCCCAGATGTTTTCCTCCTTCACCGGTACCACCTCGTACCGCGTTAGGGCACGCCTAGCACCACGCTTTGTCATGTCATGCATCATCATGCATTTGTTTGCATTGTATTTATTGTTTCTTCCCCCTCTTCTCTCGCTAGACACCGAGACCGACGCCGCTGCTACCCAGTACGACTACGGTGTTGACGACCCCTCTCTCTTGCCAGAGCAACCAGGCAAGCCCCCCCTTTGATCACCAGATATCGCCTACTCTTCTCTATACTCCTTGCATTAGAGTAGTGTGGCATGTTACTACTTTTCGTTAATCCTATTTTGATGCATAGCCTGTCCTTGCTACTACTGTTGTTACGTTTACCTGCTATCCTAATGCTTAGTATAGGATGCTAGATTATCATTAGTGGCCCTACATTCTTGTCCGTCTGCCATGCTATACTACTGGGCCGTGATCACTTCGGGAGGTGATCACGGGCATATGCTATATACTTTACACTGTTACATTACCTGTGGTACTGTTCAGAGTTGGGGGCTGAAGGGGCAGGTGGCTCCATATCGGTAGAGGTGGGCCTGGGTTCCCGACGGCCCCCCACTATTACTTTGTGGCGAAGCGACAAGGCAGGTTGAGGCCACCTAGGAGAGAGGTGGGTCTGGCCCTGGTCGGCGTTCGCGGATAATTAACACGCTTAACGAGATCTTGGTATTTGATCTGAGTCTGGCTACTAGCCTATACACACTAACCATCTACGCAGGGACAGTTATGGGCACTCGACATTGTGGTATCAGCCGAAGCCTTCGTGACGTCAGCGACTGAGCGGCGCGCGCCGGGTTGGACTGGAACTCCTAATCTTGTATAAGGGAGGCTAGGTCTGCTCACCGGCCGCGTACGCAACGTGCAGGTGGCAATGGGCGATGGGCCCGGACCCCTGCGCCATAGGTTTTAGACCGGCGTGCTGACCTCTCTATTGTGCCTAGGTAGGGCTGCAACGTGTTGATCTTTCGAAGCCGGGCATGACCCGGAAAAGTGTGTCCGGCCAAATGGGATCGAGCGTGTTGGGTTATGTGGTGCAGCCCTGCAGGGAAGTTTATCTATTCGAATAGCCGTGTCCCTCGATAAAAGGACGACCCGGAGTTGTACCTTGACCTTATGACAACTAGAACCGGATACTTAATAAAACACACCCTTACAAGTGCCAGATACAACCGGTGATCGCTCTCTCACAGGGCGACGAGGGGAGGATCAAAGGTTAGGATTATGCTACACGATGCTACTTGGTGAACTTACCATCTACTCTCTTCTCCTGCTGCAAGATGGAGGTTACCAGAAGCGTAGTCTTTGATAGGACTAGCTATCCCCCTCTTATTCCGGCATTCTGCAGTTCAGTCCACATATGATACCCTTATTCCATTTGATACTAATGCATACATATGTAGTGTAGCTCCTTGCTTGCGAGTACTTTGGATGAGTACTCACGGTTGCTTTTCTCCCCCTTTTCCCCTTTCCTATACCAGTTTGTTGCGAATAGGTGTTGGAGCCTAGGAGCCAGATGCCACCGTCAACGACGACTATTACTACTCGGGAGGTGCCTACTACTATGTGCAGCCCACTAACGATGACCCGGAGTAGTCTAGGAGGATCCCAGGCAGGAGGCCTGCACCTCTTTCGATTTGTATCCCATTTTGTGCTAGCCTTCTTAAGGCAAACTTGTTTAACTTATGTCTGTACTCAGATATTGTTGTTTCCGCTGACTTGTCTATGATCGAGCTCTTGTAGTCGAGCCCTCGAGGCCCCTGTCTTGTAATATGATGCTTGTATGACTTATTTTATTTGTAGAGTTGTGTTGAGATATCTTCCCGCGAGTCCCTGATCTTGATCGTACACGTTTGCGTGTATGATTAGTGTACGGTCAAATTGGGGGCGTCACACATGTACACCGAAGAGGAGGCAAAAGAAGCACGAGAAGACGGTGTCGATCTACTTGAAGACGGCCGGCTGTTGGCACTCAGCCGGTCCACCATCTACCAACAGAGTCTACGCCAATACTACAACCAGAAGGTCAAGCCAAGATCCTTCCAAGAAGGAGACCTTGTGATCCAGCTGATCCAGCGAACAGGCGGCCAGCACAAGCTCTCCGCACCTTGGGAAGGCCCCTTCATCATCAGCAAGGTGTTGGGCAATGACTCCTACTACCTGATCGATGCTCAGAAGCCTCGAGCATGCAAAAGAGACGACTCCGGCAAGGAGACGGAACGACCATGGAATGCAAACCTCCTCCGAAGGTTTTACAGTTGATGCAGTATGTTCCAGGCCAACTTTTGTATTAAGTATGAAGACTCTGGGTCCCCCGAGAAGAGCTCGGGGACTGCCCTCCTTTATTTATATGATAGGTATTATGCCTATGAATGTGTTAGTACGCCTGGCACCGGGTTCGACCAGTCGACCCGGGGGCTCGCCGCCTTGTACTATGTAATGCTTCCAGGAGCCAGACAAATAATGTGTTGGCACTTAAAGCCTTCTCCTACCAAAGCCGTAGCTCACAGAGCGGCTGTCCAGTAGGCAGGAGCCAAAGGCAGGAAAGGGTGCCCACATGAAAAATGGCTAAGGACCCAAAATCATGTACATAGTTCAAGCCGACTCCCCGCCTCGCCGACCGGCTTCTACTTAAATTGCTAAATTCTCTAGTATGTACTTGCCTTCCCGAAAGTGGCTAAGTACTTGACCTAGCCACAGTCCGCACAGCGGCTGTTCGGCTGGCAAAGATGACAACTGAGGGAGGGCGGCAAAGGAAAAAGGCCAAGGAGCAGAAAGCAAGAAGAGATAGAACTCGGCAAAAATATTTACATATCAAAAGGCCCTTGGCTAACATTCAACAGAAGTTTGAAATACACCCCGCTGGTGGAATTGTGTGAAGCTAACATAGTTTGTCGAGACTGATAAGCAGGTAAAAACAAAGATAAATTGGCAGCCTAGGGAGCAGCAAACGGGTTCGGCAGAACGGTGGAGTCGGTGGTGCCGGTTGGTGGAGCGGCCGGCAGGCAGTCTCCGCTTGGTCGCCTTCAGCGGCAGTCGGCTCGCTCGGGCGTGGCTCATTGCTGGAGGCATGGTCGAGCTGAGGCTGGCCATCTACTTCAACCTCTGGCACTTCCTCTTCACCTTCCTCGTCCTCCTCGTCTTCTCCCTCGTCGCTAGAGTCGATCACTTCGGCCGAGTCCTCGCCATCCTCCGGGTTCAGCCTGGACCACTCTGGTGGCACCTCGGCACCGTTCTCAGCCAGCTCTGGGACGAAGACGCTGGTGTCGGTGTACTCGGCGATCGCCGCCGCCCGCTTGATGAGATCACGCTCCAACGCCACCAATTCCTCCTGGGCCTCTTGTCGAATCATGGTCAACTGGGCTAGATTTCGCCCAGGGTAACACGCCTTGATGAACTCCACGGCCCGACATGCTCCAACCCAGGCTGAGGATCCCTTCCAAGCCTCAAGACAGCTGGCCACCACTTCCAACCAGTCGGCAGTCCAGCTGGGAGTGCGCGGAGCTAGCATGTCTGGCCGTAGGGCGGAGATCGCCTGGGCCCCGACACGCTGAAGATGACGCAACATCCGATGAGCCGGCCAAAGGCGGGCCTGGATGCTGAGAAGCTACTCACTAAGGGACCGGGGGCATCGGCAGCAATCTGCGCTCCTTCCACCCTCCGTTCCTCGCGATAGGCCTCGATAGCCTGGTTGGCGGCGCCGGAGTGGCCAGGGAAGAAGTCTGCAAGAGCAGAGAGCAAGTAAGGTAGAAGCCAGAAGCTAGAAGCCGACTTGGTCAGCAGCCGACAGCTCAAAGAAAGAAAAGGAAGAAGTTTGCCTTCGTCCATGTCTTCAATCTCGCCGAAGCCAGAAGTCAACAATGCCTCCTTATCAGTCCAGGCGGAGCGCTCGGTCTCCAACTCAGCAAGGAGATTGGACTCCTTCGCCTCCGCCTCCTTCTGAGCTGTCTTGAGAAGCTCCGCCTGCTCCACCAGTTGCGTGGCTAGCCGGTCACGCTCCTGGGCCAGCTCGCTGCACTCCACCTCCTTGGCACGCAAGGTGGTGTTGGCATCACCAAGCTGCTGCTGTAGGGCAGCATTGGCCTCTGCAAGATGGGAGAAAGGAAAAGGAATTAGCAATCAACAAAAAATAAGAATAGTTGCCGGGGAGATCTGGTCCGACTGCTTCGCAGTCGGCTCGAATCTCGGGGACTACAGCCCGTGGGTGCGCCGGCGCGCCCCTCAGAGAAAGAAAACAAGGACTTACTTCGGCTCTCCGACAAGTCAACGACCCGTTGGTCCAGCTCTCGGACGTTATAGTTGAAGGCGACTGCGCGGAGGTTGTGATAGTCCTATAATGAAGATAGCAGATGAAGTTAGTACTCGGAGCTCGCCAATTAAAGCTCTGAGCCGCCTGCTCGGCAGCCGGCCCGAAGCTCGGGGACTACACCCAGTTGGTGCGCTGGCGCACCCCCATAGAGAAGTATAAGAAATGCAAGAATCAAAGATGAAGGAACGTACCCGGATGGCTGCTCGTGACTCCAGGAATGCCTGGTTGCACCGCTTCAGGGCGTCGGCTTCGGCTCGAAGTTTGCCTTGGACGTCCATGATCGCCTAGTTCAAAGGGCCCGTCCCGCCTCCTCGCACCCAATTGGTGGGCGCGGCGTTGGTCGCCTCAGCGTCCGGGATTGAAGAGCTCGCGGCGCCGACTTCCAGCGGACGCGGCACCGAGGCCACCTTTGCAAGCCGGCGGCGCGATGGTGTGCGGACCTCGGGAGTCAGGCCCGTCACCATCTCGCTTTCGGCTGGTGGCGCTGGCGGGGCAGCCGGCTGCTTGTCCCGCGCTCCCTCAGACGGCGGAGCTGGAGGCACGACTACGTCTGGCATGACAACGTCGCCGCCTTCCCTCTGCATGATCGGGTGATCATCGCCGGCACAACCAGTCGGCACCACAAACTCTGGCGATGGCGGCGTGGAGTTTAAGGGGACGATGAATAGCGGCTCCTAGTGGCGTGCATCTTCTTCAAGCCACTTCTTTGCGGCGGCATCGGCCTCGGCCTCCGCCAGCTTCTTCTGTGTAGCGGCCTCCGCCTTGTCTGGCTCCGCCTTCTCCCGGCGGGCGGCCTCCTGTTCCTCACGTGCCTCACGCATGGTTCGTTCCCGTGCCTCCCGGAGTTCGGCCACTGGATCAATTCGCGGGCTAGTGGTGGAGGCCTCCGCCGACCCGATAACGCAGGCGGCGGCCAACTTCTCGAGCGAGAGCGGAGCCCTAAGTCAAGAAGATAAGGAGAGCAAGTTCAGATTGAATCAACATGAAAGGAAGGCACGAGAAAAAGATACTTACGCCGACACCATGGGAGGCGCCTTCGGGAGTTTCTGAAATTTGGCCGCCTTCACGGCAGCTTCCTTCCGCCTGGTGGCGGCGGTCGGGTTCTTGGCCTTCTTCGGCGCGCTGCCGAACAAGGCGACGCCCTGTTTACGCTTTCGTGTACCGCCTTGGGCGGTCGGCTCGGCGGAGGGGCCCGCGTCCGCCTTGCCGGAGCCTCATGAAGGACGTGGCTCCTCCTCCAGCTCCTCGAAGTCGTCCGGCCACGTCTCGACGCCGACCCCCTCTTCGAAGCCGCCTGCTCTATAGACACCGCCTGTGGCGTCATCTTCCAAGGCGGCCGCCCCGAAGTCGGGGTCGTCCACGTCGCTTACAGCTCGGTCCGGTAAATAGGGGCCGCCCGCCCCCACGATGGTGGCCGCCGCCTCAGACATGTAGATCTATTTCAAAGAGTAAGAGGCCGACTTGTCGAATCAACAAGATGGAATCAAGATAAAGCACGGAAGAGGGAAAAGGTTGAAGAACCTACGGCAGGCGGCGGGTCCGCGCGGGAGTACGGCTTCTTGCTGAACTGCCATGACCCCTCCAGCTTGAGGTCGGAGATCTCGTTCACCAAGTTTGCCACCTCGGCAGCCGGCATCTCCTTGGTACTCAGCTGGCACGGGTCACGGTGCCTGCTCATCCGACTGATCAAGTGAGGCCAGCCTTGGAGCAGGAGAACCCGGCGCGCGACAAAGGCGACCAGCAAGTCGGACGCTTTGAGGCCTTCGGCTTCGGTCAGCACCCGGAGTCGGTTGATGGCGGTGGCGCCGTCTACTGACACTGGCTTCGGCTTGTAGCCCCAGTTGCCCCGAGGCTCAGTCGGTGGGCCGGCTTCGTAGGCCGGCAGGTTGATGAAGTCGATGGCCGGGTCGACGTTCTCCACGTAGAAGTAAGATTGCTGCAACATCTTGACCAACTGTGGCAGCTTGATGGCGAGGAAGACATTCCGCGGTGACGGCCGGTGCACCTCGACGAAGGCACCACACTGGGCCGCCTTCTCCTTGGCGGAGGTGCCCAGCTTGGTGTAAAAGAACGCCCCCCACAACTCGATGGTGGGGAGGACGTCGAGGTATCCTTCGCACATCGTGACGAAGGCAGATGGAAGCATCACGGTATTGGGCGTGATGTGATGAGGTTGGAGATGGTAGAACTCGAGGAACGAGCGGAGGAAGCCGCTCGCCGGTAGGCCGAAGCCGCGGATGAAGTGCGAGCGGAAGACGACCCGCTCGCCCTCCCCCGGCGCCGGCAAAATCTCCCCCTCGGGAGGCATGCACGCCTTCACGTAGCCCGCGCTGGGAAGGCGCCGCGTGTCGCGGAGGAAGGCGATGTGGTCGTCGTTGACGTTCGACCCGTCCCAATCTCCTCCCCGCTCGCGCGCCATGAAGAGCTCGACGAGGCAAATGGCGCAGCAGGTAAGCTGAGGATCGAAGCAGAGCCAAGAGGGCTCGGGGCGGAAGAGCTCGACGGAAACGAGCGGCGGCAGCACTCCGGCGGAGCTCGGGGGCGCTGCGGCGAGAGGAGGAAGAAGGAGATGAGAATGGGGCAAGGGGGCGCGCGTGCTCCGTCGCTTCCCCTCCCCCCCTACTTATAGCCGACGTGCTATGAAGCCGAGGGGGAGGGCGTGGGATCGTGGGATTAACTATGACCACAACCCCACGTCCCCACGTTTATCGCACGAGTTACCATGCGCGGTAACTCCGGGGAGAAGCTCAACCGGCTGCCTTTACCGCGGCGGATCCGCTCGCGTGCCGAGGCCCGGTAGTGGCAGGCCCAGCCTACTGTCACGTCCCATCGCACGCGTGGATTGGCAGGTTTGCCCGGTTGGTTGACGCCAAGTGGCATGCCGACAGCAGGCGGCGGGCCTGGAGGCTTCACTGGTACGCCACTTGGTTCCCGCCGTTGCGTTCGAAGTTTTCAGACGAGTCCGTCTGGCTATGGCCGACTCCCTCCACATGGCATGCTAGGAGTCAGATGAAGATTCAGACCAGAGCACTCGGAGAAGGAAACTGCTGAGGCTTCTCGGCTTATCAGCTGTGATGCCTCACCAGCTTCGGGGACTACTGTCGGAGTATTGGGCCACGGGTAGCCTAACCTGAGTCCCTGAGCCTTTCAAGACATCGGGGCTGGCTGCGCCCCTCAAGACATCAAGAAGAAGTGCCGCCTTCTGGTGGTCAGCTGTCCCAAGTGGCCGGCTGCCAGAAGGCGGCTCCAGGATGGGCTGACTTCTTGCAGGCGGCCTCCAAAGAGGCCGACTCCTAGCAGGCGGCCCATGGCGCCCTCAGAGTCTGCGCTCCAATTAAGAAGACAAGATAGGGTAAGGCTACAGTGTAGCCCATCACCCCCATATCTAGGGCCGGGCGTGGCCACGGTGCTCCGTACAGGCGGAGATCTCTTCCTGTACGTGGCACTGTTGCCACTCCATCCCTGACGTCCTTGCTGGCAGGGCAGAGCCCTATTCCCATGACGACCTGTCGGTACGGCCTGCAGGCGGCCGGTCCTACTAGGCAGCGAGAGCCCGGAAGTCGGCGGAAGCCTAACCAGTCGGACCTGAGGAAGGCCGGCTCCCAGCAGGCGGCCCATTCCTCCCTCGGGGCTTGTGCACCATTAACCAGATTATACCCAGAGTGGCTACAGTGATCCCGCCAGGCGGCAGGACTGTAGCCACGCTCTCTTGACCAAGCATGCACCATTAGCATCGTGGCTATAGTAATCAGCAGCCGGCAAGACCTGCGAGTGACGGGAGCGGCCTGTCGGCTCCGTACCAGACCAGTCGGCGGGGCCCACCAAGCGGCGGGCCCCAGCAGCCGGCGGAGAAGCCGGCGACCAGAGACACTGACAGCCTGGACCTACACCCGGCCGAATTACCATTGTACCCCTGGGGGTAGGCCTATATAAACCGTCTAGGGCACCCATGCAAAGGGTTCCCAACCTGTTAGAACTGGACTCATACCTAGAGGAAGGAGAGAGCGTGCCTGCCTTCTTCTACCTCTAGCATATAGCTCGAGGAGCACCATTTGTACTCACTAATGCCTTAGTGATCACGCGGAGACCCCGCAGAGCAGGACTAGGGGTGTTATCTACTAGGAGAGACCCGAACCTGGGTAAAGTACGCCGGAGTTCGTGTCTACACATCATCCCGCTTCCAGGCACCGACGGCGTTCTACTCGCTCCCACCATGATAAGCCATCCATTGGCATATGTCGCACCCAACCCCCGACAGATGGGATCTCTTGGGTACAGAAGGTTGCTGTGGTGGAAATAGGGTTTCGTGGTGCTCCTAGATGTTTTCGGGGTATGTCAATATATATAGGAGGAAGAAGTAGGTCGGTGGAGCAACGAGGGGCCCACAAGGGTGGAGGGCGCGCCCAGGGGGGTGGGCGTGCCCCCTGCCTCGTGGCCTCCTCAATTGTTTCTTGACGTCCACTCCCAGTCCCCTGGATCACGTTTGTTCCAAAAATCACGCTCCCAAAGGTTTCATTCCGTTTGGACTCCGTTTGATATTCCTTTTCTACAAAATACTGAAATAGGCAAAAAAACAGCAATTTGGGCTGGGCCTCCGGTTAATAGGTTAGTCCCAAAAATAATATATAAGTGTAAAATAAAGCCCATTAACATCCAAAACAGATAATATAATAGCATGGAACAAGAAAAAAATTATAGATACGTTGGAGATGTATCAGCCATGGGGGCTGAGACCTGCCGAGGATGCTCCTCCAGGCCTCGCGAGGATGATCAGGTCGGAGAAGCACGAGCGACGTCGCTGCCCTTATCCATGGAGAGAGGTGCGGCCGCAGGAGGCGATCTGGGCTCGAGCAGTACCACCTCATCCCCCTTTCTCTTCTTCGCCGCGGGCTTCGACCAGGTCGCACAACGAAGAAGAGTCAAGGACAAGCATCAGAAGCAAGAACAAGGCATGACAAGAACACTTACTGGTCCACCGCGGCGTAGTTCCTCCGCTTCATAAGGTTAAAGCCAGAGAGCTTCGCAGCCCGAGGCGCGGGCGCGCGGGCACCAGGAGCAGAAGCAGGGGTAGCAGATGGAGCGGAAGCAGCTCCAGGCGGTGGTGAGGCAGGAGCGTCGTCCCGGGAGAGCAGCGCCGACCTGCCCTTCGTCAGAACCACAGGTGGCTCCTCTCTCTCCGGGAGTACGTCGGCTTCGTCATCATCGTCAGGAAGGAGGCGAAGGATGTCGGTCTTGCGCAAGGGGGAGGTCTCCCCCATCCCCTCGGGGGTCGCCTCCGGGTCGCGCCCCTCGCCCTCATCCTCTTCCCCATCCTCGCGGGAGTCGCCAGAAGACACGTCTACCGTCGCCGTCGCCACCGGGACCACTGGGGGCGCGAGCGGCACTAGGCCATGCCCGTCAAAGGTGGGCATGGCGGTCACGACCTCCGCCCCGTCAAGGTGGGCATTCGACGGATACTCCTGGTCGTCCCCGACCAAGAGGCGGAGAGCCACAGCCAGATCCTCATCAGACAAGGCCTCCGGGCTCAGGCGAAGCTTGTCTTCTCCATCCCCGAGCGTCCACAAGGGGCGTGAGCGCGCCTGGAGAGGAGCCACCCGTAGCACCAGGAATTCCCTCAGGAGCATGGCCCCCGTCAGCTTCACTGCCTTCCCGTTGCCCAGCTTCAAGTCGGCATTCATCTTCTCTAGCACCAACTTCGATCGATCATCAGTAAGCTTCGCCCGGGACCACCCCTCGTCAGACTGGGGCATCTCCATCGGCAGCTTCAACTGTGGGTGGACACACTTTGCATCCATCATGACCCACTTGCTCCTAAAGCCATCGGCCTTCTTTCCAGCCTTCTAGATCACGTTAGCCTTGCCGGCTGCAACGAAGTTGGCGCGACCCGTAGTGTGGCCGTCATTGATTCGGAGGAAGAAGAAGTGGCGCAGTAGTGCCACATATGGCATCACCCCGACATACGCCTCACAATAGAAGACAAAGATCGACAAGAGAAGAACGGAGTTGGGATGGAGATGGAGGGCCTTCAACCTGTAATGTTGGAGGACGGAGAAGAAGAAGTCGGAGAAGGGGGGAACCAAGCCAGCGATGACGCTGCTCATGAAGAAGGGGTAGAAGGAGCTCTTTGAAGTCTCCAGCACGGCGGAGCCAGCCCGGAGCTCGGTCTTCCCCTTCTTGTTGTTTTCCCCCGCCATTAGCAGGCGCGTGGCGGCGAGGTTCTTCTCCGAGACATTGGGCGCGTTGAGAGCCGACTCGTACCAGGCAGGCGGCGAAGTGGCCTTAGCCTTTCGGGGGGCCATTGGTTGGAAGCTCGGAAGGGGATTGACGCAGATATGAAGACATTGGAAGGAAGGAGCGAGAGAGGGGATCTGGAGCAAGGCAAAGGAAAGCAATGAAGGCAAGCGTTGCCTGCACCGGCCTTTTCGTCAGATGGGCAGTTGCCGAGGCAGCATGGGGAAGCGGAGATGCCCACGTGCTAACCGTGGCCACAGGCTATTGGGGCCCGCGGCGCTCCACACTTGCCCTTTGGCTTCTCCTTGAAGCCAAGCCCGAGCCCGCCTTGGGCCCGGGGTTACTGTCGACGTTCTGGGACCGGGGGTCCCCAGACTTTCATACTTGCGGCCCGCGGCGTGGCTCTACCAGCGGCTCTGTACGGCCCATCTTCACCAACAAACCCTCAAGACCCTCGCGAGGGGCCAAGCCTCACAAGGGGGACGATGCAAGACCTCCTCAAGGGCGGCCTCACCATGCTGGCTCGTGAGGGGCGGAGAGATCAAGGCAGGGGGGATGACGCAAGCCATGACGACTGGAGCCAGGCGGGTGCCAGCGCGCAGTATCCTCGTTTCCTCTTTGGTGCTAAAGAGGCAAGTGCAGGCGAGGAGTCCCAAGGCATCAGGCAAAGGTTTCCATATCGGTGCAACGAGACCAAGACCAATAGGACAGCAGGACAGAGGTCACCATGGAGCCCAAGACAGCGTCACCACAAGAGCCTTTGGTAGGCGAAGACTACTTTTGTCAGGATAACTTGTACTAGTTGTCTCCCTTCAAATTTGGCCGTTGTGGAGGACCAGGGCCTCTATAAATAGGACTAGCCACCACCATGGTGAGGGGGATATCATCTTGGACTGGATCCATTCCACCAAGGAAAACACACCCACTCACGAAACACAAGAACACCTCTCCTCCGGAGGCTGTTCTTCCCTTGTAACTGTTCATCCTCAGCCCAAGAGGCAATCCACCACACCACACTGGAGTAGGGTATTACACCACAACGGTGGCCCGAACCAGTATAAATCTCGTGTCTCTCATTATTTGGGTTCGTTGAGCTATGTTGTGAGATCATACGGAGTGCGAGCTAGAAGAGGGAGAGATCTTTGGGCACACCCCAGTGTTCGAACCTCAAGGGTTTTGCCGAAACCCGAAAACCGACACATAGATATAATGGTGATAACATAAACGGTTCTGTCGGCGTTCTGGGAACGGGGGTCCCCAGACTTGCCTACCTGCGGCGTGGCTGAAAGGGGGGCCCGGCACGGCCCATCTTCATCAACATAGACCCAAGACCCTCGCGAGGGGCCAAGCCTCGCGGGGCGGACGACACGGAGCTTCCTCAGGCACGGCCTCACTAGGCTGGCTCGCGAGGAGGCGGAGAGATCAAGGCGGGGTACTTCACGAGGTTCCCGTGACGTAAGCCATGACGACCAAGGGCGCCAGGCGGGCACTAGCCCGCGCAGTGTCCTCCTTTCCCCTTTGGTGCAAAGGGGGCAAGCGCAGCCGCGGAGTACCGAGGCATCAGGCAAAGGTTGCCGTTTCGGTGCAACAAGACCAAGACCAGGAGGACCGCAAGACGGAGGTCATCGTGGAGCCCAAGACAGCGTCACCACCAGAGCTTTGTGCAGGTGAGGACCAACTTTAGTCAGGATAAGTGTGCTAGATGTTCCCCTTCAAAATGGCCATTTGTTGGCGCCCTTCCCGCTCAATATTTGGGAAGAGGCCCAGGGCCATTGCCTATAAATAGGACCAGCCACCCACAAGGATCGAGTGGGAGGTTCGGGTTCGAGGTAAAAGGAAGCTTAGAGACAAAGATCGAGGATCAAGGATCGGATCGAAATCAGAGAGAGAGAAGGGTGACTGAACTCCTCCTAGCAGTTCGTCCCCCCCCCAGCAAAGAACAGACCCTCGCGAGGCTGTTCTTCCTTGTATTGCTCATCATCATCAGCCCAAGAGGCAATCCACCACACCACACACTGGAAAGGGTATTACACCACAACGGTGGCCCGAACCAGTATAAACCCTGCGTCTCTTGTGTTGCTCTTTCCTTAGCTTAGATCTTAGCGAGGCGGAGGAGTGCAAGTAGGTAGGAGGCAAAATCTCCGCGCGCACCCCAGTGTTTGAACCTCAAGGGTCTGCCGGAACCTGAAATCCGACATTTGGCGCGCTAGGTAGGGGTGCGCCGGAATTCGTCTTCCACCACCCCGTTCTCCTCCGACCATCGCGCCCATGTCTAACGCTCGTCGGGCCCGCGCCGAGTGCCGGGCCACTCTCGCTTCCCGCGTCGCCCAGACGGCTCCTGTCGGCGGGCGTCCTCGCCGTTCCCCGTCACCTGTCGTCAACGCCGCCACCGGCCCGGCGGGGGATGAGCAGCAAGCATCGTCTCAGCATCCGTCAGTGCGGCAAGACGGCCGCACCACTACTCCCTCGCTCACCCCAGCTGGTTCTTCGTCCCGCGCGCTCCGCGCACCCATGGAGGCTCGAGCTGTGCTCATCGCGGCAAACGAGCTCCTGCGCTACCGTCCCGTCGACGACGTCTACGAAGAATGGCTTGACCGCGTCGCCGAGCTCGTCCGCGCCGCAGGGGGCTCTCCTGCGCCGTCCGTCCTGCTGCACCGCACCCCGCCCTGCGCGGGCGACGAGGCTCCGGCGGCGCCCCGGCCGCCTCCTCCTCAAGAAGGCGCCATGGCTTCAAGGCGCGCGGCCCCTGGGCGGAACCCGCTCCGCCAGGTGCCAGCGCGGCAAGAGCAGAGCTGCCAAGAAGTCCCTCGCCCGCAAGAAGCTGCCCGGGCGCTCCCTGCTCCAGCACGTCGCGACCATGCTCCTGCTCCCGCATGCCAAGACCCCGCGCTGCTCCCAGCTGCAGTGCTTGGGGACATGCAAGACCAAGCTCTCCGTCACCCAAGGCCTCCCGTGGCCACGGCAGGCTGCCGTGCCTTCACCACCGAGTTACGCAGCGTCGCATGGCCCGGCAAGTTCAAGCCAGACCTGCCTCCTCGTTACGACAGCACGGCCGACCCTGCGGAGACGAGAAGGTCATGGCGAACTGGTTTCCCATGGCGCTCAAGGACGGGGCCCGCACCTGGCTCCTGAACCTGGCCCCAGGCACGATCTCCTCCTGGGACGAGATGCGCACCCGCTTCATCGCCAACTTCCAAGGTACTCGCAACCGGCCACCCGCCGTGAGCGACATGCGCCGCATCAAGCAACAACCCGGGGAGACACTGCAGAAGTACATCCAGCGCTTCAACAACGCATGCCTCAAGATTCCCAAGGTGACTGAGGAGGCCATCATCTCAGCCTTCTCCGACGGCGTGCGCGATGTCAAGATGAAGGAGGAGCTGGCGATGCATGAAGACCTGTGCACTTCCTTGGAGCTGTTCAACTTGGCAACCAAGTGCGCCAGGGCTGAGGAAGGGCGTCTCTCCCTCCTCGAGCTGCCTCCCGCAGACCCAGAAGAGAAGAAGCCCAAGGCCAAGGATGTGAAGCGCAAGGGGGCTGCCTTGCTCGCGGCAGAACCAGACACCAAGCGGGGCAGAGATCTGCCCGAACCTCCCAAGGGCAGTCGATACTGTGTGTACCACGACCTCCACACCCACAACACCAACGAATGTCAAGAGCTCCGAGCTGTGCGAGAAGGAAGGATCGACCGTCGCCCCGACCGCGATGACCGGGGCTACGGCCGAGGAGGAGGAAGAAACGCAGGACGCTGGGAAGACCGTGGCCCGTGCCAAGGGTGGCGCAATCAACCTCACGAGGATCGCTGGCAAGATCCGCCTCGCGAGGGAGACTGGAGGGATCAGCCTCGCGAGGATCGCCCGCAAGGCAACGCATGCCTCCCTCCGCTGCCGCCGCAGCCAAGGAGGAATGAGGACCGCCACCAGAACGAGGGGGCTAGGGGCTTCCAGGAGCCGCGTGCGATCGCCTGCATCCTGGGCGGGGCTCAAGCCCTAGCCTCTCAACGCATCTTCAAGCAGTTCGCCCGAGAGGTGAATGCAGTCCTCCCCAAGCTCGAAGCCACGCGCCCTCTCAGGTGGTCGGCGTGCGCCATCACGTTCAGCTCAGCAGATCAGCTCAAGTGTGCGGCTGCAGCCGGAGTCCTCCCAATGCTTTGTTCCCCAATCATCAGCAACGTGGTGGTCACCAGGACCCTCATCGATGGCGGGGCAGGGCTCAACGTCCTGTCCGTGGAAACATTCAACAATCTCCAAGTGCCCTACAGCCAGCTTCAGCCAACCAAGCCTTTCTCCGGAGTCACCGACGGCTCCACGGTCCCGATTGAGCAGGTCCGCCTCCCTGTCACCTTCGGGGCACGCAACAACTACCGCACCGAGCTCATCGACTTCGACGTCGCTCACATTCGCCCGCCGTACAACGCCATCCTTGGGTACCCAGCGCTGGCCAAGTTCATGGCCGTAACTCACCACGGCTACAACGTCCTCAAGATGCCAGGAAGTGGCGGAGTGATCACGGTGCCCTGTGAAGAGAAGGACGCGGTGTGTTCCCTGGAGCGAGCCTTTCAGGCCGCGTCACTGGAAGACCCGGATCGCAGAAGCAGGAGGCTTCCCGAGACCGCCCCCAAGAAGAAGAAGACATCATCCGACCCGGCCCCTCAGGAGGCAGGCCCCTCTGGGCCCACGCCTGCCCAGGGGGAACCTCCTCCCATCGCATAGGAAAGCACGCCCGGCGCCCTCCTCAGGCAGGGCTCGGGGGCTCTCCCTTGGAGGGCCACCGACCTGGCTAGGGTCACGAGGGAGGCGCTTGGGCACCACATGGAGGCGTGTTTCGAAGCACGTTTCCCTCAAGAAGGAGTAAGGCAAGGAGAGCCAGACCCTCAGGAGTTCGTCAGCAAGACCATTCAGGAGCTACAGGAGTCAAGAGTCATGAAAGGCGGCCGCCGCCTACCAGCAGTGGCTCCCCATCCAGGCGAGGATGGTGGGCTGCGCGTCTGCATCGACATACCAGGGCTCAATCGAGTCGCCTCTCTGGAGCGCCTCTGGCCCTCGCGAGTGGGGCGTTGCGGAGGTCCACCCCACAGCTACGTTCGCATGCCTTACGGCTTACTGAACGCGGCTGCCACGTACCAGCGCCTCATGAGGGGCATCATGGAGGCACAAGAGGCCAGGCGTTCCGCAGCCCTGGCGGAGATGGAGATGGTCCGCGAGGAGCCACCAGCACCTCCGGAGCCTCCCGAGGCCCCTAGGCCTAGGGGCTCGTGAGGATCAGCTTCCGCAGCCTGCCGAGTCTGCTACACCAACAGTCCTTCGTCCTCAACATCATCAGGTGACATCTTACAAGTTTCATTTCCAGCTGGGAGCGCCCCCCCCCCAGGGCTGCATTATTCCCAGGCCGCGTGGGTCCGTCCCTGCGGCATGTATCCCCTTTTATTTCATGTTGTTAGCTTACCTTGTTGGGGGCGCCCCTCGGGCTGCATCATCCCCAAGTCGCTCGGGCCTGACCCAGTGATGTCCGCCTTCCCAGCATCTATTTGAATGAATCCACTCCTTCGCGGCTAATGTGTTTGACCTAGTTGCCCGCTCACGACGCTTGCGCATGGGTCCGTCCCTGCAACGCCGACAAACCTGAATGGCTGAGCTCTGGCCGCGGCAGCCCCGCATGGCGCCACCTCGTCAAGCCTTCAGTGCCTCATCGCCCCTCGGAAGCAACCAACGGCTAACTGTCAATTGTCATGGCAACCCCTCGTTCTTTCTATGATGGGTTTACAGGATCTCCTAAAGGAGCCGCGTCAGGCGAAGCCCTTGCGGTGTCTCCTTCGCTCCCATCCGTGCGAACCGCTTGCACATTAAAGGGGGGGGTGCCTGAGCATCGCGACTCAGGGCTCCTACTGGCTCTCCAGCCCTCACCCTCTGGCCTTGTCCACGGCATCGCGACCTAGCATACCAGCGACGGCTGAGACTCGCTCAAGGGCCGGGACCCAAGGACGTAGAGTAGAAAGGGGAGCAAAGGCGAGAGGGGAGGGACACGCGAGGACCTCGCCGAGCAGCCTCACGCCTGCCGATGCATGGACCCGGCGACACACCAGAGAGCGACCCCTGATTCTCAAGATAAGTCACCACCCAGAAGCGCCAGCTACCGTGGCACCATCCCCGCACCGAATGCAATCCCATGTTAGCGACGCCACTCTCCTTTCTCACCGAACGACGGCTGCTTGAGCGCCAAAGGGGACCTCCTGAGCATCGCGACTCAGGGGCTCTTACCGAACTCCGGGTCGCTCACCTCCTGGCCTTGACCATGGCATCGTGACCTGGCATACCAGCGACGGCTGAAGCCGCCTTGGGACTGGGACCTGTCGGCGCAGAGCACCAAGCCCTCGTGAGGTTCGAAAGGGAGAACTGAGCTAAGACGGAATGAGCAACTCGCACAATTCTATGACAAGGGTTATATTAACAAAACAGGATCACAGGCACCTTACAAGCCCCCACGGGACGCGTCTTTGATTCCTCACAGGGAACAGATCCTAAAAGGACGCTAACTACGCGCGCCCCTGCAAAAGACGCCATCATCAACAGTGGGCCGTCAAGCACCGGCGCCAACCCCATCCAGATCAGAGGCGGCGACGGCCTGACGAGCCCGCCCCGCTCCAGGAGCGGCGCCGGCTCGGGGGCTCGTAGCTGTCGTCGCTCGTCTCCGGAGTCGCGAAGAGCTCGCCGGAGTCGCTGGAACCTCCGACGCCTCCGCCGCCTGAGGAGCCGCCAAGGGAGCGGTCGGCGGGCCCAGTCCTCGCCACAGCAGGGTCCCGGCCACCTCTCCCGGGGCAGCACTCCAGCCGACGCCCATTCGCATCGAAGACCTTGAAGAACATCACTGTAGCACCGTCGTACTCCAAGTGGATCATGAAGGCGCCGCTTGTCCTGCAAACCCGAGCGACTTCGCTCCAGCCTTGAGTCATGAAGACCTCGCCCGAGCGACGATCGCGACCTCTGCCTCGGTCGCGAGGGTGCTGCAACCGGCGTGCTGCAGCCAAAGCTCCAGGAGTTCTCCCTGCGGGATGATGGAGACGAAGAAGGGAGGAAGGTGAATCCAAGACCAAGGAGGCATGGCGGCGTGGAGCACGAACTCTTGGGAGGAGCCCTCGGTGTGGACCCCAGGGGGGATGACCCACACCTTCGTGACCCATCGGCGCCGACGGCGGCACCGCCCGTGGCGATCAGCATCAACTCCTTCAGGGCCCTCGATGTGAGCATACAAGGGAAGCGGGAACCCCGGCGGTGCCTACTCGCACCGGGGCCTCGACACCACCTGATGGGCCCCCTCGTCCGGGCCGCGGAGGGCGAGCCGTTTCTTCGGCGGGAGCGGGTCTGGTTCCTCTCGGGGAGCCTTTCCCTTCTCTGCCGTCGAGAACCGGCGGATCGGAGCCATTGCAGCAAGACGGAGCAAGGACCGGGAAGAAGGAGAAGCAAAAAGGGATGGACTGGAAGGGCGCACGCCGTTCCGTACTTATGGCCGGCGAAGGCCAACCGCCGACCTCCATGATCGCAGGTAATCATGACCCGCTTTGGATGCAGCGGCTTGTCCAATCCGTGCAGTCGCCGAGGCGCCATGGGGAAGTGGAGACGCCCACGTCCAATCAACCGCCACGCGGCGCCCAAGACCGCAGGCTGTTAGGGCCCGCGGCGCTTCGCTCTTGCCCTTCCGCCTCCCTGCACGGCCAAGTCCGGGCACGCCTTGGGCCCAGGGGCTACTGTCGGCATTCTGGGAACGGGGGTCCCCAGACTTGCCTGCCTGCGGCCTGTGGAGTGGCTCAAAGGGGGGCCCAACACGGCCCATCTTCATCAACACAGACCCAAGACCCTCGTGAGGGGCCAAGCCTCGCGGGGTGGACGACACAGAGCTTCCTCAGGCACGGCCTCACCAGGCTGGCTCGCGAGGAGGCGGAGAAATCAAGGCGGGGTACCTCACGAGGTGCCCGTGACGCAAGCCATGACGACCAAGGGCGGCAGGCGGGCGCCAGCCCGCGCAGTGTCCTCCTTTGCCCTTTGGTGCAAAGGGGGCAAGCGCAGCCGCGGAGTACCGAGGCATCAGGCAAAGGTTGCCGTTTTGGTGCAACAAGACCAAGACTAGGAGGACCGCAAGACGGAGGTCATCGTGGAGCCCAAGACAGCGTCACCACCAGAGCTTTGTGAAGGCGAGGACCAACTTTAGTCAGGATAAGTGTACTAGATGTTCCCCTTCAAAATGGCCAATTGTTGGCGCCCTTCCCGCTCAATATTTGGCAAGAGGCCCAGGGCCATTGCCTATAAATAGGACCAGCCACCCACAAGGATCGAGTGGGAGGTTCGGGTTCGAGGTAAAATGAAGGTTAGAGACAGAGATCAAGGATCAAGGATCGGACCAAAATCAGAGAGAGAGAAGGGTGACTGAACTCCTCCTAGCAGTTCGTCCCCCGCCAGCAAAGAACAGACCCTCGCGAGGCCGTTCTTCCTTGTATTGCTCATCATCATCAGCCCAAGAGGCAATCCACCATACCACACACTGGAGTAGGGTATTACACCACAACGATGGCCCGAACTAGTGTAAACCCTGCGTCTCTTGTGTTGCTCTTTCCTTAGCTTAGATCTTAGCGAGGCGGAGGAGTGCAGGTAGGTAGGAGGCGAAATCTCCGCGCGCACCCCAGTGTTCGAACCTCAAGGGTCTGCCGGAACCCGAAATTCGACAGGTTCAGATCTGAAATCATGGCAAACCGGGCCCGAAGTGACAAGCATTGAGCATAGTAAAGCCATAGCAACATCAATCCCATAACATAGTGGATACTAGGGATCAAGCCCTAACAAAACTAACTAGATTACATGCTGAATCTCATCCAACTCCTCACCGACCAGCGAGCCTACGAAGGAATTACTCACTCCCGGTGGGGAGCATCATGGAATTGGTGATGGAGATGGGTTGGTGATGACGAAGATCGAAGATCCCCCTCTGTGTAGCCCCAAACGGACTCCAGATCTGGCCTCTTGATGAAGAACAAGAGACGGCGTCGGCTCCGTCTCGTGGAACATGATAATTCTTTCTCCTTGATTTTTTTCTGGAAAAATGTGATTTTATAGCGTCGGTTTCAGGGTCTGCGGGGCCACCAGGTGGGGACAACACACCTGGGCGTGCCTGGGGGGAAAGCGTGCTCTGGTGGGTTGTGCCCACCCAGGTGCCCCCTCTGGTGGTTCTCAGCTCCACAAATTCTCTTTTATTATATAAAAAATCCTCGCAAAGTTTCGCTCCATTCCGAGAACTTTTATTTCTGCACAGAAACAACACCATGGTAGTTCTGCTGAAAACATCATCAGTCCAGGTTAGTTTCATTCAAATTATGCAAATTACAGTCCAAAACAAGAGGAAAGGCATTAGGAAAAGTACATACGACGGAGACGTATCAGCCCGTTATGGCCTACCCGAATTAAGCCTAGTAACATCATCTGGGCCGTCAAGTATGATTCCAGCCCATTGTTAATTATGGCGCATGTATTACCCATGACGTCTTTCGGCCCATAGGAGGCCCTTTGTAAATCTGGGCCCATTAAAGGCCCAAGATGAAACTGGCGCATAATGAACAGTGTATCATTTTCTACCCATTAACGACCCATTATTCCGTTGGCCGTTTCCAGCCCGTGTTAACTTTCGGCCTTCCAAGGGCCCATTTATTATTTGGCTCATTTCCAGAATTCGGTTACTTAAGGTCCATTACTGGCATGTTCTGCTTGTGGGCCAAATTCAGCCTGTGGTTACAGTCGGCCAATTTGTGACCCGTTAACCAATTGGGACGTTTTCATAGCGTCATCAAATACGGCCTATTAATGACCCGTTATGGTCGTGCCATAAAACAATCGATTTCCACTCTAGCCCGTTTATAGCCCATTTTGCGGACCATTATTTGTCCCCAAATAGTATGGCCCATGTTTGGCAAAACGATTAAATGGCCCGTAGAAGGCCCATAGATTAGACGGACCGTAGAAGGCCCATGTATCCTTCGGCCCGTAGAAGGCCCATGGATCCTACAGCCATGGTTATTGTGGCCTAGTTATAAAAATAGGTTATTGTGGCCACTAGAAAAACGCGGAAAAAGAACTGCAATGACTACAAGCAAACAACTACACATGACAATAAGAAAATAAATGAGCAGGCAACTAACTTTAGGCTATCATGGATATTACACATATTACATCCACCGGGCATCAAAGTTCGCCACCAGTGCAAATATAGGGAACAAAGCAACATATTACATACACTGGTCATCTAAATTGGCCACTAGTGAAAATAAACACGGTAGCAAAACAGGTCCATAACTGAAACAACTTCCAAAGAGCTCAAGAAACGTTATCCTGGGTATCCACCATGCTGGCAATAAGCTTAGCAAGCTTATTAGCTTTCTCCTGTTTGGCACTAAAATCCTCCAACACTTGCTATTGCACCGGAAAGTATGCATCTGAATGCTCAAGGGAATTCTGCAGTCCTTCGGCTTCGTGCCGCAGCATAGCTGATCGATGTCTTTCAGCTCGTTCTTGAGACTCAAGAAACCGAACAGATTCAGATAGTGAGTTTGAATAGCTTGTGCCAACGGTAGTGGCCAGTAATTGGAACACTACACCAAGATAGGACTTTGGGGTTGTCTCACTGTCTTCAAGATAGTTTTCCTTAGCTGCTTTATCAGCTTTGTTGGAGACCAACAAGGATGTCTCACTATCCTGAACCTTAACTGCATTACTTCCTTTACCATTGCTTAATAAGGCACTCTTCCCCAATATCCTGTCAGCATTCTAAAAGAAGAAATGAGTAGACACATAACATGTTTAGCATGTACTAGTATATGAAACTCATTTCGGTGAACCAGTTCATTAGTAAGGTGGATAGGATTAAACTACCAAGTCTTCTATTTCCATGTAGTACATAATCAAAGCATCACAGAAACATATATCTATGTCCTATGGTAACTGCATTGTCTTGCCAACTTAAAATAGAGACACGGTTCAAATCATATAAGTTCAAGACAAAGCAGCACTGAAAGAATACAAAGCATGGGAAACTGCACGACACAACAAGATTTTATACGGGTACCATGGGTCTGCATGTACAACAACACTATTGGCTCTGTTGTGATGCTAGTAATGTGCATGATATGAGAAGTCAACCGTATACACGATTGAAATTGAAATCAATAGAGCTATTTATTAGAGCAAACATGTGAAAGAAACATGCATAAACATACATGTTGTGCCACTAGAGTTTCGATTGGATCCTTCAATTTAAAAATAAGTTTGTATGAGTAAATACAATGATATAAGAGCAACACAGTATGCACGATAGCAATGGAATCTTAAATGAGAATAGTTGTTCTTCAGGTTTACGCACTTGTTCTACATGAACAGAGAACAGTAATGAAAGCACAAGTGCTCCCTGAGTGATTTTGGTAATTAATGTCAACATATCTCTTGTTGAACTAATATCTTTATCTATTATATTTCAGATAAGTTCAACAATGGTGTGGCATGGATAAGAGGATGTGGAACCCCTTCAAAATGCTAAGGACAAAGATTGGCAAAAGCTCAAGACTCTTCATTTCTATTTTAGTGATCCAAGATCACATTGAGTCCATAGGAAAAGCCAATACTATTAAAAGGGGACGATGTGTTGCTTAATGGTCTACTTGCTCAAAGTGCTTAGTGATATGCTCCAAAGCCCTCAACCACTTTCTCATTTCCAATATATCCAAAACCTAAAGTGAAACTTGGCCCCACCGATTTGATCTATCCGGCGCCATCGAGTTCTTTTGACATAGCCACTGCTAGAAACCCGAATCAATTCGGTCTCACCGATCGGGATCTCGGTCTCACTAAGATGGCCTTCCAGACTCTCTGTTGCATGTTGCAATTATTCTGGTCTCACCGAAATGTGCAATCGGTCACAGTTTTCCTGACCAACTCTCTGTTTGGCCATTGCTGAAATCGATCTCACTGAGTTCATGCAATCGGTCACACCGAGATGAGGTTTTGACCTAACCCTAGCACATCGGTCCCACCGAGTTTACCATGTTGGTCCCACCGAGATTCCTAACGTTCACATTTGAAATGAACCGGTCTCATCGAGTTCTCCTATTTGGTCTGACCAAGTTGGGTCAAATGTGTGTACGGTTAGATTTTGTGTGGAGGCTATATATACCCCTCCACCCCCTTCTCTATTCAAGAGAGGGCCATCAGAACGTGCCTACACTTCCACTACTCATTTTATGAGAGATAACCACCTACTCATGTGTTGAGACCAAGACATTCCAATCCAACCACAAGAATCTTGATCTCTAGCATTCCCCAAGTTGCCTTCCACTCAAATCATCTTTCTACCATAGCCAAATCTGTGTGTGTGAGAGAGAGTTGAGTGTTGGGGAGACTATTATTTGAAGCACAAGAGCAAGGAGTTCATCATCATCACACCATCTATTACCTTTTGGAGAGTGGTGTCTCCTAGATTGTTTAGGTGTCACTTGGGAGCCTCTGACATGATTGTGGAGTTGAACCAAGGAGTTCGTAAGGGCAAGGAGATCGCCTACTTCATGAAGATATACCCGAGTGAGGCAAGTCCTTCGTGGGTGATGGCCATGGTGGGATAGACAAGTTTGCTTCTTGTCGGTGCAACAAACCATGGTCTGTTTCCCAGACTGTGCACAAGCACTAGAGCAACGTTGATGTGCCAACCCAACCCAGGATACAAGAAACCAAGAGATTCAAAGAACCATCATGCAGCTCAAAGAGACTAAGGTCAAGCCAAAGAAGCAAGATATTTCCAAGAGAAGGGCCTCCCTTGCCGAACAGACGAGCCCGGCAAGGGGCAAGGCCACCCCCAGAAGCAGGCGCCCGAGGCGCCCCGGTAGGGCCTGTCGGGGATCGCGGAGGCAAAACCACCTCACCAACCACTCCAGGATGACCAACGTCGTCGATCAATGCGGTGTCAAACCACAAGGTGGTTAAGTGACAGCCATTCGCCACATGGCAGCCATTTCCTATAGGAGAAACCCATAGATGACACCTATCCTGCTATGTGTCAAGAGAACAGGTGGGGAGCTAGCAAGATAGCCCGGCAAGCCTTGCCGGGAAACCAGTGATGTGACACTAAGTGGTGCATTTAATGTGTCCTGTCAGCCCATAGAGTTAGGTATGATAGCACTGTTTGCTATCATATCAGTGCATAATGACTACTTTGCCATCATGGTGACCCCTTGATCTATAAAAGGAGGCCCCTGGCAACCATAGAAAGGGTTGGAAAGTTGATGAACCCACACCACCATATGCGTGTGGTCGCTACTGCCCTAAGGAAACCCCTGCCAGGCAAGTGTACTATGCTTCACCAACTCCATTCCACCATCAATCCACAAAAGCAGGAATAGGGTCGTACGCTAGTCTGCTCTTTGTGCAACGCGACGTCCCGCCGCCGAACGAGCAAGGGGCCTCCCAGTCCCCTAGGTGGCCGCGGATATCCCGCGACACTTCTTCATGGACCCTTCGTGGGTGGAGCCCTCCGTGGACTCACGCAACCATTACCCTTCGTGGGTTGAAGTCTCCACCAATGTGGATGTACGATAGCACCACCTATCGGAACCACGCCAAAAATCTCTATGTCTTCATTGCATTTGCACACTCTAATCCCATCCCTTTACTTTCATGCAAATAGCATGCTTTGCTCTTTCTACTGCTCATACTCTTGCCATGCTTGCTTGAAATGTATTGTGAATTCCTAAACTTGTGCTAAAACTCCACCTCAACTTCAAGAACTTAAAAACTACTACTTTTGCTTGTTGAGGGGCTAATCCTCCCCTCTAGACACCTCTTCTCGATCCTTTCAATTGGTATCAAAGCATTGGTCTCCATTGCTTTGGTTTAATCGCCATTGGAGGAAGATAGATGAGTCTCCGATTGGGAGTATTAGATGAAGAGTGCCTATGCTTGATGGGGAGTTCTATAGTGCTTGGAAAAATAAGATGCTTGAGATTTTCAATGAATATAATTTGAACAAGTATATTACTTGCCCTTGTGCGCCTCCTATTGATCCATTGCATCCTACCCCCGATGAGTCTCTTGACATGATCCGCAATCTTAGAACTATTAATCTTACCATTAGAGGATTACCTAGAAACTTGATTGTATGCTTGCCTACATTTGAATGTGCTTATACCATATGGAGATACCTTGAGGAGTGCTTGCCAAACTATTCATTGAAAAACCTAAATGAGATTCTTCCAAAGTCCATTGCTTTTCATAAAAGGAAACCTAGTGATCCTAAATTTTATGATTGTCTATTTGAGCTTCGTGACCTCATGCGTGCCAAAGGAGATGTGGGAGTCATTAGTAGCATCATCTCTCAAGTCATTAGAATTCATAAAGATGCACATTGTCATGGTCATAAATCTAATGAATCACTCTCTCTAGGTGATGATCAATCACAAGACGATGTTGAACATGGGTATTATGAGGATTATGATAGTGACTTTGATCTTGGTGAGTCTATGAGACACTTTGGTCTTATGGATAACCTTCGCGGTTACATGGCCAGAGGAAAGGAATGGGTTCTTGATAGTGGATGTACTGATCACATGACCGGAGACAAGGACATGTTTCATGAGCTTGCTGAAAACGATGCCCCCCCGAAAGAATGTCACTTTTGGTGATAACTCAAAAGGTAAGGTGGTTGACCTTAGTAAGGTGGCCATCTCACATGACAGCTCCATCCAAAATGTTGTGCTCGTTGAATCTCTTGGCTATAATTTACTTTTCGTATCTAGCCTAGCCAATTTCGGTTTCAATGTCCTATTTACTGGAGTAGATTGTCAAGTGTTTCGAAGACATCATCATAATATGGTCTTTAACGGTATACATAAAGGTGATCTATACATTGGCGATTTCACTAAAAAGGCTCAACCTAGAACTTGCTTAATTGCTAAATCTTCTAAAGGTTGTTTGTGGCATAGAAGGTTTGGTCATGTGGGCATGCGAAATCTTGATAAGCTTATTAAAGGTGATCATATCCTTGGTGTTAAAGATGTTATATTTGACAAGGATAGACTTTGCAATGCTTGTCAAGCAGGAAAACAAGTTCGAGGAAGTCAACCAGTGAAAAACATTATGACCACGAGAAGACCGCTCGAGCTACTTCATATGGTTCTTTTTTATCCCAACGCCTACAAGAGTCTCGGTGGTAACTCGTTCGTATTGGTCATTATTGATGATTTTTCAAGATTTACATGGGTGTTCTTTCTTGATGATAAATCATAGGTCCAAAAGATCTTCAAGAACTTCTCTAGGAGGCCCAAAATCAATTTCAAGTGAAGATCAAGAAGGTTCGGAGCGACAATGGAACGGAGTTCAAGAACGCCAACGTGGATATCTTTCTTCATGAAGAAGGGATCTCACATGAGTTCTCGGCTACGTACACACCTCAAGAAAATGGATTTGTTGAGAGGAAGAACCAGACAGTTATTGTGATGGCAAGAACGATGCTTGATGAATACAAGATGCCAAAACATTTTTGGCCGGAAGCGGTTGAGACAGCTTGTAATGCAGCAAATCAACTATATCTTCACAAGCTTCTCGACAAGACGACATACGAGGTTCTCACTGGTAAAAAACCCCAAGTTGGATACTTTCGAGTATTTGGCTCAAAGTGTTACACTCTCGATAAGCATCATCGTTCAAAATTTGCCCCTAAATCTGATGAAGGTTTTCTACTCGATTATGGCTCAAACCTCACACTTACCGTGTCTACAACAATTTCACATGAAAGGTTGAAGAGATGGTGGATGTGAAGTTTGATGAATCTAATGGCTCGCAACTATAGCAATTGCCAATTGATGTAGGAGATAAAGATCCCTCAGAAGTAATTCAAGACTTGTCTATTGGCAAGATTCTCCCAACGGAGGTGAAGGAGAGTACCTCGTCCATTCAAGTGGAAGCCTCAACTTCACACCAAGGTTAACAACAAGTTGACTTGGAGGCATCCACAAGTGGAACACGTCAAGACAAAGGAAACTAGGAAGTACAACAAGATGAACCTCATCGACCTCCTTCTCCACCTCCAAAAGAGAACACAACGCCAACAACAATGAAGAAGGACAAGAGGAAGAACAAGACAATGAAGGGGACATTCGACCCTGACCGAAACAAAAGCTCTCACGAGTTAGAGCAAGAGTCTCAAGAGATCATCCCGTCGAACAAATCTTTGATGATATTCAAACCGGGAGAATTACTCGCTCTATAACTCGTTTGGCTAACTTTTGTGAACATTACTCATTCATTTCTAGTATTGAACCTATGAACGTTGAAGAAGCTCTTGATGATCTGGATTGGGTGAACACCATGCATGAAGAGCTACACAATTTCGAGAGGAATCAAGTGTGGACATTGGTAGAAAAGCTGGACGACAACCAAAATGTCATTGGAACCAAATGGGTGTTCCGGAATAAGCAAGATGAAGATGGACAAGTTGTATGCAACAAGGCCCGTCTTGTCACCCAAGGCTACACTCAAGTCGAAGGTATGGACTATGGTGAGACATATGCCCCTGTTGCTAGACTTGAGTCCATACGCATCTTACTTGCTTATGCCAATCATCATGACATTACGTTATATCAAATGGACATCAAAAGTGCTTTTCTAAATGGAGAAATTGAGGAGGAAGTCTATGTTAAACAACCTCCTAGCTTTGTTAATCCCAAGAAACCTAATCATGTTTACAAACTTCACAAAGCTCTTTATCGTCTTAAACAAGGTCATAGAGCATGGTATAAATGCTTGAAAAAGGTTTTGAGATTGGAAATTTTGATTCTACACTTTTTACTAAAAGGGTTAATGGTGAATTATTTGTGTGCCAAATTTATGTGGATGATATCATATTTGGTTCGACTAACCGTCATTTTAGTGAAAAGTTTGGAAGGCTAATGACGGAGAAGTATGAGATGTCTATGATGAGTGAACTCAAATTCTTTCTTGGTTTGCAAATCAAGCAAACTAAGGAGGGTACCTTTGTTTCCCGAACAAAGTATACCAAGGACTTATTCAAGAAGTTCAACGTGCAAGAGAGCAAAGGTATGAAAACACCCATGCCTACTAGTGGACATCTTGAATTGACAAAGGATGGCAAACCGGTTGACCAAAAGGTTTATCGCTCTATGATTGGATCATTGTTATATCTATGTGCCTCCCATCCTGATATTATGCTAAGTGTGTGCATGTGTGCATGATATCAAGCGGCCCCTAAAGAATGTCATCGTAAGGCTATGAAAAGGATAGTGAGATACTTAATTCATACACCAAACTTTGGCATTTGGTATCCCAAGGTTGTCAGAATCGCGATTCTTTTATACGATTCTACGACTTTACGATCCAAACTAACCCCTATGATTCTACGATTTTAGTTCATAGAATCTACGTTTCTACGATCCTGATAGTGAAGATTCTACGATTTGCGATCCTACCATCGAAGCTCCGATCCGATTCAAAATCACAATTCTGACAACCTTGTGGTATCCTGAGAGGTCTTCCTTTGATCTTGTTCGCTACTCCTACTCGGACTATGCTAGTGACAAGGTTGATAGAAAGTCCGCTTCGGGTACTTGTCAATTTCTTGGTAGATCTCTTGTATCTTGGTCCTCCAAGAAACAAAACTCGGTATCCTTATCCACCGCCAAAGCGGAATACATTGTCTCCGGATCATGTTGTGCTCAATTACTTTGGATGACCCAAACCCTTAAGGATTATGGGATATATGTGAAACATGTTCCATTGCTTTGTGATAATGAGGGTGCTAGTAAGATTGCTCACAATCCCATGCAACATTCTCAAACTAAGCATATTGAAGTTCTTCATCATTTCATTCGAGATCATGTAGCTAAAGGAGACATTAATCTTAAGCATGTTCATACCGATAAGCAATTGGCAGATATATTCACCAAACCGCTTGATGAGAAAGTATTTTGCCACTTGATGAGAAAGTATTTTGCCACTTGAGAGGTGAATTGAATATTATTGATGCCTCAAACTTGGAGTAGAAAGTCCATTTGGATACATGCAAGGCATGAGCCTTTTTGACTAATCCTTGATATTTCTCTTACAATGATGATCATATGTCTTGAATCTATACTTGTACCCTTGCATGTTGTCTAACCCTTGTAGGTACTTGGATGAGCCCAAATATATGAGATTGCAAGACACTCATATCTTGAGCAATCTCTACATCACCACTACTATATGGTTGTTGAAAACAAGGAAGCATGAATCCACTCAACATATCCTTTGAAAATTTCTATATATTAAATTTCATTTGGTATCAAGTTTCATGATTGACATTTTGGATACACAAGTGCTATTCCTTGCAAGACAAACCCATGTAGGAAGATGAACTCAAACCAAGTGGTGCTCCCAACTCCTGATGAACTACATTCACCATGAGCATCCAACACAAGTTCGACTACATGATCAAGATCAACACCACCACCCAAGGTATGTTATTCCATCTTAGAAAATCTTTACTCGAAGTCATGGGTCAAAGCAACTCAACAAGATAAGAATACATCAATGTGCTTAAACAAAAACTGGTAACCCCATTTTGAGCTTTAATGATGAGTATGACCTATGATCAAGTGTTATCACTTGACTCCTCAATCAATATACTCTAACATAGGTGACTTTTTCGCCGACTCAAAAAAAATTCATCTAGATTTCTTTTCCTTCTGTATGCTTTTCTATGTATTTTCTGCATCTAATTCATTGCAAATTCTTTAGTAAATTCCTTGCAAATCTTTGTGAGATTTGAATTGCCAAGTGAGCTGAGTTGACAAGATTTTTCTTCTGCATTGAACTCGGCCTCATCGATTCATGTCTATTGTCTAGACCAAACTACAGGGATTACTTGTAGATAGTTCATCGGTACAACCGACATGGACAACCCGGACTGACCGATATGCATCATCTATGACACTGCCAACTCGGTGTCACCGATGAAAATGGATCGGCGTAACAGATTTCACTACTGAGAAAACCTTTTGCCATTGCAAATGTCATTTGTACTCCAGCTCCACTCGATGATTCTTATCCTCTACTCACATCTTAAACTACATGCTGCTTTGTCGTGTGTCTCAAAGACCAAACCTATTTGACTCATGCTCTAGAAGATCCCTTCTTGGAAATTGATGTCAAAGGGGGAGAGATAGAGACTACAAAAAAGACACATCTGTGACATTTTGGGCCGAACGGAAAAATTATGTCGTGCTTATGACACTTCTATGACGATAATTGTGACAAAACCCGGTATCATCATAGATTTGGTGGGCTCCTACTTCTATGTCAAAAAATAATGACAGAAAATGGGCTTTTCATCCTGGGCAGGCCATAGACGCAGCTGCATGACATTCTTTGGGCCATCCATGATGGAAAAAAACGTGGTAGAAGCGAGGGCGAGGAAAATATCGGGGATTTCTCAGTTATGGTGGGTGGTCGGGGGCCGAGTGATGCGTGTTTCTCTCGTACACGTACGCGCATGGGTGCGAGGCATTGGGCTCTAACGGAACCCGAGCGAGGCATTCGCCTACTGAACCCGAGCGATTGCACCATAGGCTACGCGTTACTGAACCCAAGCGGTCGATCGATCTGGCTGTTAACTGAACCTGATCGATGCTGCCTCTTGATGACAGTGAGCGTTGTTGGGGGGTTGGGTGAACAGTTCCTGATGGGGAGTGGATGAATAGGACCCCATGGTAGTAGAGGCCATTGCCGCTGGATGAACAGGACGCCGATCGATCAAGCCGGTTGGGGGTGGATGAACAGGACCCCGTGGAGGGCTGGATGAACAGGACGACCCCGTGGAGGGCTGGTTGAATAGTATCTGGTGGAGGGCTGGATGAACAGTAGCCCATGGAGGGGTGGTTGAACAGGACCCCGTGGAGAGGGTTGCTTGAACAATAGCCGTTGGAGGAGCAGTGGAGGCTGGATAAATAGGAGCCCGTGGACAAACGGTCGCACGTGGAGGTTGGAGGAGGTCGACGGTGGATGAACAGTAGCCCGTGGAGGCTGGTGGAGGTCGACGGTGGACATAAGTAGTATCCCATGGAGTGCTGTTTTGCGGTACGCTGATAACCCACAAGTATAGGGTATCGCAACAGTTTTTGATGGTAGAGTATTCAACCCAAATTTATAGATTTGACACAAGGGGAGCCAAAGAATATTTGAAGGTATTAGCACCTGAGTTGTCAACTCAACCACACCTGGAGATTAATTATCTGCAGCAATATGATCAATAGCACAATAATATGATAGTTTTGATAGTAGTGACAGCAGCAACGGTAACACTAACAGTGATAGCAGTAATTTGTAGCAAGTGTAACAGTGATGATAGCAATAGTAACGCAGCAGGATCAATAAGGATAAATTCGTAGGCATTGGATCAGTGACTTGTTGGATGATATTCATCATGCGACAGTTATAACCTAGGACGATACGAAACTAGCTCCAGTTCATCGATATAATGTAGGCATGTATTCCGTAAATAGTCATACGTGCTTTATTAAAAGAACTTGCATGACATCTTTTGTCCTACCCTCCTGTGGCAGCAGGGTCCATATTGGAAACTAAGGGATATTAAGGCCTCCTTTCAATAGAGAACCGGAACAAATCATTAACACATAGTGAATACATGAACTCCTCAAACTACGGTCATCACCGGGAGTGGGCCCGGTTGTTGTCAATCCGGGGTTGCCGGATCATAACCGTAGTAGGTGACTATAACTTTCAAGATCGGATCTAAAACATGGATATAACGATGAATTCATGAATGGTTCAGATCTGAAATCATGGCACCTGGGCCCAAAGTGACAAGCATTAAGCATGGCAAAGTCATAGCAACATGAATCTAAGAACATAGTGGATACTAGGGATCAAGCCCTAACCAAACTAACTCAATTACATGATGAATCTCATCCAACTCCTCACCGACCAGCGAGCCTACAAAGTAATTACTCACTCCTGGTGGGGAGCATCATGGAATTGGCGATGGAGATAGGTTGGTGATGACGAAGATCGAAGATCCCCCTCTCCGGAGCCCCAAATGGACTCCATATCTGCCCTCCCGAGGAAGAACAGGGCTTGGCAGTGGCTCCGTCTCGTGGATCGTGATAATTCTTTCTTCTTGATTTTTTTCTAGAATAATGTGAATTTATAGTATCAGGGGGGTCATCAGCTGGTCCACCAGGTGGGTACAACCAACCTAGGCGTGCCAGGAGAGGGGGGCGTGCCCTGGTGGGTTGTGCCCACCCAGGGCCCCCTCTCCGGTGGGTCTTGGCTCCAAAAATTCTTATTATTGGTATAAAAAATCCTCATAAAGTTTCGTTCCATTCTGAGAACTTTTATTTCTGCACAAAAACAACACCATGGTAGTTCTGCTGAAAACAGCGTCAGTCCAGGGTTAGTTTCATTCAAATCCTACAAATTAGAGTCCAAAACAAGAGGAAAAGCGTGAGAAAAAGTAGATATGTTGGATACGTATCAAATCCTCCAAGCTTAAACCTTTGCTTGTCCTCATGAAATTCAGTTGATAAACAGAAAGTGAGAAGGAAAAACTTTTACTAACTCTTTTGCTCTTATTTGCATAAATAAGCTTAAACAACACCCAGGTTTTCAGCCAACATTATAACTAACCATGTCAACAATAACTCTTAAAGATTATAATGATTCATATCAATGACATAATCATCTAGCGAGCAATAGTACGGCATCTCAAACGGCAACACGTTGTCAAAACAACCATTTTCCATGGCATCTCGCTAGCCCTTTCCGAGACCGCAAAACATAAATGCAGAGCACCTCCAAAGTTCAAGCAGCGACTAAACATTGGTGGAAAAGATCAAGTTATCATGCACCCAACATTAGCTATACACAATGCATAAATCATGACTTTTGTGCTCTACTCAGTTTCTAGCGCTTGTCTATAGAAGGTGATGACACAACATAAAAGTAAATAGAAAGTCCCTTCGCAGAGGGAAGCAGTGATTTGCAGAGGTGCCAGAGCTCAGTTTTTAAAACAAAGATAAATGATATTTTGAGACATGCACCCTTCTTATTTACTTCACGACCATCAGTTATCAACATCTTCCATGCTAAGCACGCTAGTGACGGTTCCCAAGCGATAAAAGTAAAGGTTTACTTCCCCTCCACCAAAATTTGCATTCCACGGCTTGTCCGAAACAATGGGTGCCGCTCAAACCAACAACAGTCTCGGGGGAGTTTTGTTTAATTATTTGCATTTTTTAGTTTGGGACTGGGAATCCCTATTACCGCCCATTTCCTCGTGCGATGGCGAGTGAATAAACACTCGACCTGAGGATAACATGCTTAGCACGGAAGATATCACCCACCTCCTGTCGTTCCATGAACGATCCAGACACACAAAACGGATAATAATTTTTTTAGAAGTTTTTAGAGGTGGCACATGCAAATTTACTTAGGATGATAGGGTAATACCGTATATAGGTAGGTATGGTGGACTCATCTGGAATAACTTTGGGTTCAAGGTTTTTGATGTACAAGCAGAATCCCCACTTAGTATAGGCGAAGGCTAGCAATTTTAAGATTGGGAAGCGGCTAGCTAGAGAGCAACAACGATCATAACCAGGCATTATGCATAAGTAACATTGGACACTAGCATGAGTAGGATATGATCACCATGAACATAAATATTATAGAGGCTATGTTGGTTTTGATTCAACTACATGCATGAACATGTACCAAGTCAAGCCACTCGAACATTCAGAGGAGGATACCATATCATCATACTACATCACAATCATTTTAACGCTATGTTGATATCCAACATAAATCATTATCCACCCCCAGCTACTTATGCATGGCATGAGAAACTATAATCTCTAATTGTCATTGCAAACATGTTTAATCATAACGGGATGAATCATTGGCACTAGGTTAAACATATTTACATAGACAAGATAAGTCGAGTTCATGCCAGTTTCTCCTTGCCATAGCTAGCTCATCGAATATCGGTATTATTTCCTTTCACTTGCACGACCGAATGATATGAAAATAACAATAGTGCAAGAGTACCATGGATCAAAGATTTTATTCAACAGGAGAAGACAAGGTAAAATGGGCTCTTCTTAGTTCAACGGTTATTCATATGAGAGCCACTCAACATTTTCATCATGGTCTTCTCCTCGGTAAGACTCGAATAAAAGAAAAGAAATTCAGAGAAACACATTGAAATATTTTTGGAGTTTTTGGTTTTCTTCAACAAGCAAATAAAAAGCAAAAAATGAGAAAAACTATTTACACGGGAAAGCTCCCAACAAGCAAAAGAAAAATAAGGAAATCTTTTTGGATTTTCTTTTTAGTACTACTAATAAGAATGCATAGAAAGTAAATTACTATAACTAATTTTTTTGTTTTTTCTGAAGTTTTTCAAACACACAAGAAGAAAGCCAGAAAAATAAATCAAAGAATGGATGATACAATGAAAAAGTGTGAACACCGACAAGTGGAATGACATGTGAACATGAATATAAAGTCGGTGAGAACACGTACTCCCCCAAGCTTCGGCTTTTGGCCTAACTTGGTAGTAAATTAGTAGCCTGGAGGGTAGTATGGGTCTTGAGGACCAGGCATCCACTCATCCCACTGCTGAGGAGCGGGCATCCACTGATCCCACTATGGAGGTGCATGTGCAGCCTCTGCAGCAGCGTGAGCATTCCAGTAGGCGAGGATGTCTGCAGGCATAATCTGGTATATGCCCTGGCAACAGAATCAAACAAAGAAGGTGCAGGCAAGGGGATAACATCACGAGTGTCAATGTTATAGACCAAGTTATAAGGAATGGCAATGTCAGGACGATCATGTGCAAGAAAGTGATGGTGATCCATGGCTGCACGGTCTAGGTAAACTGTGGTAAGACGGAAATCATGAGGGCGTATCTCAACCTCGAAATGAGCCGTCAAATGAGTAGCATAAATCCCACCATGTTTTTTGCCCTGAGATTTAATAAGGTACAGGCGACGAGCCACGATAGCCCCCAAGCTATACTTGTTGTCACCCACAATGGCATGACGTAAGACAGCAAGGTCTGGTGAACTAAGTGCACCCACCTTCTCCCTAGCAAGCAAGCATTTGGTAATGAAATATGCAAAGTAACGAACATCAGGAAAATGTAAACCACCGGCAGTGATGGCTGACACTCTCCTCTCATCACCCACTGTCAAAGTGTGACAGAAATCCTCAAACTCAGCCGGCCTAGGCTCGGCCAAGCTCCCGTCAGAAGGGATCAAGCATATGTCACAAAACTCAGTAAGTGGTATCTGATGATTTTCAGCATATAGATCAAAGCTCACTTCAGGAGGATTATTTCTAGGCAAGAAAGTAAATCTTTGAACAAACATATTTGTGAGGATTTGGTGCTGGTCACACTCATCTGCGATGAAGTCCGTGAGACCGGCATTGGCAATGAATTGCATGAACTCATCATGAATTCCAGCTTCTTGCAGGAATAGGATGTGCGGCCATTTGCACGGCCGTACCTCTGCCAACCTCCGAGGGTGGAGATCATTGTCAGAAGACTCCCCAATAACACCCTTGGAGTTCCTCCTTGAGCCGTATTTCCTGGAGATATTCATGTCCGCGTACAATTTTCTGAAAATATAAATTTTGGAGTGACAAAAATTTGTCAACAAAACTTTGTAAGATTGAAGCAACTACTCATAGGGATACATAGAGGCCATAACAAGCATTCAAAGTACTTAGAACACTAAGAATTCAACATGCAAGCACATCTCCAGCAGCATCAAGAGTAGCTAATTATTCAAAGTATAAACCAATAAAACAAAAACTAATTGGACAAATGATGGAGTCACATACCAAGCACGAATCTCCCGAAACAGTTTCGAAAATGGAGCTTCGAGGAAAGAGATCAAAATTGGCAACAAAATGAGCAAGGACACGGGAGAGAGAGGGAGAGTGATTTTTTATGGATGTAGGTGACAATGTGGGATGAAGAGATAAGTGAGGGGGCCCATGTGGGGACCACAACCCCCAAGGGTGCACCAGGGGGTGCTGGCTTGCCCAGGTGGGTTGTTCCCACCTGGTGCACACCCTCTGGTTATTTTTGCACAAATTTTTTAAAATATTCAAGAAAAAAGCATATAAAATTCATTACACCACAACACTTGATTGGGGGCAATTAACTGCCAGGAGAAATACTTGATCAAGGGAAAACAACTGCCAGGACATTTGTTTCTGTTGGTACAAACATCTTGGGATAGAGAAACTGTCGGGAGAACTTGAACAATGATGACACATGCACCGCCGGTACACTTTACGACCCATCTTCTGCCGAGACAACTACACCACTGCCCATAATCTGTCGGGAATCAACTTTGACGCATCGGGCCTACTAAGCGCGCGTGATGAGGGGAAAGCGCGCAAGTGGCCAAAACTTCGGCCCGAAAAAGACACGCACGTGCCAGCCCTCCATCAGATAGCGCCGCCGCCCCCAAATTGACCCCCAAATCCTTCGTGCTCTCCACCAGACACAGCCTCCGCCGCCCCCAACCAGACCACCGCTGCCGCCGCCCCCCACCGTGCCACCCGCCCTAACCATCCCGCCGCCGCCGAACGCCCTCCACCCGGAGCACTGTCGCAGTCGCCCCCAACCACTCCAGAGCGGCGGCACCAAGCACCGAACTAACCGCAGCCGCCAACCACTCCAGATCCAAGCCGGCGGCCACCCTCCACCTAGACCATTACCGCCGTCCCCCTCCCCAACCAATCCATAGTGGCACCACCGAGCCGCCACTCCAGACCGCAAGCGGTGACCACCCTCCTCCATCGAATGTCTTTCCTCACCACCCCCATCTCGCAAGCTTCCTCCCCAACCAGGCCTCCTCCCCACAAGCTTCACTGGAGAACCAAGCGGGGACCCCTCCTCTCCGTCATCTACCCCAGGCAACGGAGCGTCGCCCCTCCTCGCGAGCAGCTCTGCCTTTCCCTGGACAACGCCGCCTCCTCTACTTCGTTGCTCCAACCGCGGGTATTTGACAGGTGATAATTCCTAGATCACTACAGAAATTGGTGTGTAGCTCTAAAATCTATGTATATAGTCTATTAGTTAATCTGGGAAGGGTTCCTCAAAAACAGCGCTGGTCATGGATCATCCAAGCCTGAAATTGGTAAAACATGGAAGGTTAGCAAAAGTGGCGGAGCTTCAAAGAAAATATTGGGCGAGCCAGGCAAAGGGTGCACATATTTTTTTGAGATTCTGAGTCATAGGCATTAGTATATAATACAAGATTACAAGATGGAGTGAGCATATATGTATATATCAATTCATAAATTGTGAGTGAGCTTGCTTATCATTGCTTATGGCTACAAAATATATGTTGTGATATTTAAAATGTTCAGAACAATTGGGTGAACACTCAGGTTATCTATCTAATAAAGAAGTTGCAGGAAAATTAGATGTACAGTGCAGTACTATTTGCATCTAATTCATGTCCTCAATTGAGTGGAACTATCTATCCAGGACAGTATGATGGACAGAATAAGCATATGGATAATCTGTATCTAACTCCTTTGTTGAACTCAGAATTTGGGAAACAAATTAGATTACTTGTGATCTCTTGCTGAATCGTAGTTGCAGGGTAATTAGATGGAGTGGTTTCCCGTATGGTGAGTCGGAGGTGATAGGAGAGTGGAGTTTGGGGGCCATGCGTTCCGGCCGGCCCCTGGTTGTGCGATGCCAGATTTGCGTGGGATGCCAGCAAGCGGCTGGTGCTAGGCCTAGTGTGTCGCTACCTGCCGCGGCCATGAGTAATAGCATGCTACTACATGCTCGTGCCGGCTACATGGATCGATCGTATTCTTAGTGGGTTGTGCTTTGATGCATGGGTAAAATTATAAGTGCCAAAAACCTGGGTGCCCATGGCCCAGTTTGGCCCCAACAAAGCTCTGCCCCAGGTTAGCAAACAATAAATAGGTTTGTTTTGATGGTGTACTGAAGATTACAAGTATTGTAGATAATACACTTTGTTAATTTCAAGTATTAGTTAATTCCCACTTATAAACTCCCAAAACTTTCTGGTTATGAAATCAAGTGTTGGGGATATAGGGGAATCATAATATCTCACCCAAACTAACAATCCCTACATCCAGTTGTATCCATCCTTCAACACATAACCAAGAGACCTTCCGAAATCATGTACCTCAACCTTCGAAAAGCATCCGTTATATGAGTTATAGCAATACTCCTGAACTCCCGCCCATGTATTGGGTGGTGTCGAGGTTATCTCACCAACAACTGCATAAAAGAGATTTTCGATGTCGGCAAACTCAGGTATTCCAGAACTGCAACGATAAAATTGTGACGACAACACCTCGGAGCTCAACTCCACGGGACACTGCCACAACCCCTAAATTTCAGGAGGCACCAAGAACAATGTTCTCGTCAAAAGAATACCGGAACGATTCGAAGATACCCGCGTGATCCTAATTTTTTCGTGAAATTTGAGGAGAGAAAAGTCAAAACTTCTACGTCAGTAGGCCTCACCAGAGCAACGAAGGGACTGAGGAGTAAAAAGAATCCTACTCTCCGATATATATAATCCTAACACTCAAAACATTTTGTTCTAGACTCCACAACATCAGCGATTCAATCAAGCAGGGAGCTCCTAAGTCGGGGATGGCTCTGATTACCAACTTGTAACGCCCAAGATGCGGCTATATCTCCCACGTGTCGAGGCACGACTAAGAGGCATAACCGCATGGTGGTTTTATCGCAAGAGGGGTAATCTTCACACAATCCCATGTACTGAATATGAAAGGGATAAAGAGTAGGCTTACAATCGCCACTTAAAACAAATAACAAGTAAACATACATCATCCAAAGTACAATCAAGGTTCGACTACGGAACCAAAATAAAAGAAGACAACCCCAAATGCTAGATCCCCGATCGTCCCAACTTGGCACCACTAGTAATCAACTGGAAAAGACACATAACAACGATCAAGCTCTTCATCGAGCTCCCACTTGAGCTCGGTTGCGTCACTTGCACTGGTATCTTCGGCACCTGCAACTGTTTGGAAGTATCTGCGAGTCACGAGGACTCAGCAATCTCACACCCACGAGATCAAGACTATTTAAGCTTATGGGTAGGATAAGGTAATGTGGTGGAGCTGCAACAAGAGCTAAGCAAAAATATGGTGGCTAACATACGCAAATAAGAGCAAGAAGAGAAGCAACGCAACGGTCGTGAACTAGAAGTGATCAAGAAGTGATCCTGAAACTACTTACACACAACCATAACACAAGAACCGTGTTCACTTCCCGGATTTCACCGAAAAGAGACCATCAAGGCTATACACGCGGTTGATGCATTTTAATTAAGTCAAGTGTCAAGTTCTCTACAACCAGATATTAAAAAATTCCCATCTGCCACATAACCGCGGGCACGGCTCTCGAAAGTTTATACCCGGAGGGTGGTCCCAACTTAGCCCATCACAAGCTCACGATCCGCCGAGACAATCCTCCATCGCGGGACACCTGATCAGGCTCAGAATCCCGGTAAACAAGACATTTCGACAATGGTAAAACAAGACCAGCAAAGCTGCCTGATGTGCTGACAATCCCGATAGGAGTCGCATGTATCTCGTTCTCAGGGCACACCGGATGAGACAGGCTACGAGTAAAACCAGCCACTTAGAGAAGCACTGGCCCGGGGGGTTAAAATAAATATGACGCTCGGGTTGGCCGACCCAAGGGAAGGGTAATAGGTTGTTAGGAAAATGTAAAACCAAGGTTGGGCCTTGCTGGAGGAGCTTTATTCAAAGCGAACTGTCAAGAGGGTCCCATACCCCTCATCATGTTAGGGACGCAAAATCAAGGAACATAACACCGATATGACGGAAACTAGGGCAGCAAGAGTGGAACAAAACACCAGGCGTAAGGCCGAGCCTTCCACCCTTTACCAAGTATATAGATGCATTAATTAAATAAGAGATATTGTGATATCCCAACATATCCATGTTCCAACATGGAACAAACTTCAGCTTCACCTGCAACTAACTACGATATAAGAGGGGCTGAGCAAAAGAGGTGACATAGCCAAACAACGGTTTTCTAGGAAGGTGGGTTAGAGGCTTGACATGGAAATATGGGAGGCATGATATAACAAGTGGTAGGTAGCGCGACATAGCGATAGAACGAACAACTAGCAAGCAAAGATGGAAGTGATTTCGAGGGTATGATCATCTTGCCTGCAATGTTCTCAGAGTTGTCGAAAGCTTGATCCTCATTAGCGTACTCAACAGGTTCCTCGTTCACGAACTCGTCTCCCGGATCTACCCAAAGCAAGAACACAAGCAACGGAACAACAATCAATCACGGTGCAATGCACAAACAACATGATGCAAGACATGACATGATATGCAAGATATGATGTGCAATGCATATGGGTACTCCGGAAGAAAAAGAATGAACAAGGCATCAACTTGGCAAACCAAGTATGCCGCTGGAAAGATGAGATGATTTCGGTTGAAATCGATATAAAGATCACCGGAAATAGATGCACGGTTTGCAAATGACAAGCAATATAAGGATGATGTGAAACTACGATTAACATCATGCTGCCACTTAGAATGCAACATGAAACTAAGCTACTGCACTCCAACATAGCAACAAAACATAGGGCAGTGATGTACAAGAGATGCTTGACAAAACATGAACACTAATCTACGGCTAAATCTCAATAGAACAAGTTCAAACAAGCATGGTAAAAGTGCAAAAGATATCAGCTTCACAGACTTGGTGAAAATACTAACATGTCAAAAACAACATCAGGAAGCAAAGTTTACAGCAAGCAAACAACATGCTACATGAACTAATCATGGAAAAAATGCATGGCATGCTTCTAATGCACTTAACGAAACTCCCTTACTAAACATGAGCCAAAAGGGCACAGAAAATATGATGGCACCCATGTAAACATAGAAAGTTATGTTAACAGATTCATGATAGCAACTTTGCAAGCTCATGCCACTCACCACAAAGCATTACATGACAACATAACCATACCAATATCAAGAATACATGTTTATGAAGCTAACAATGGCAAGATCAAGTTCATAGGATGCATGGATCACACGCAAAACACATGGCAATATTGATTAACATGTTAACAATCTGCCAGGAACATTTTATAGCAAAGGTAGAGCAAGCAAATAACATGCTAGAGCACTCCATATTTGCAACCAGAGGCATGAATGGATAGAGCATAACCACATGTTCAAAACATCATTACTGAAGTATCTCAAAATAAGCATGGATCTCATGGTATCAACAAGTTTACATGGAATCAATATAACAGCAGGAAAAGGACTGCAAAATCCTAAGTGTCTGAAAATAGCAACATTATGGAGCCTACTTTGCATGCTTGTGCTAGTCAGCACATAGATCACAAAAATACAAGACTTGCACCCCTGTAAATATGGCATGATGCATCTAAAAACATATGTAGACCTCATGCTCATAGGATGTACACATCAAATGCAACAAAAATGACAAATCATCAAGTTTTGTTAAGAACCAGCAGTTAACATTTTATAGCACTTTTGCAACGAGGATAATGACATCATAATGGACAGTAACATGCATGAAAATGCCCCTACCGTGAAGAGCTCAATGAGGAAAACATTTTTATCTATCATATGCATGCATCGGAGTCACAGTGAGGGATTTATGTCATGTCTAAGAAGGCATAAAAATATCACAAATCCAGGGACTTCGTGGAGAATCAACCTCCGGGAGAACGGGATCGGATGGTTCGAGGACGAATGGATCCGGGCATGGCCACGTTTGGATCGAGGCACGGGGAGGAACTGGGAAGACGGCGTCCAGCGGCGGGACGCGGTTGACCCGGCAGCCAGGGGGTCGCTAGCGCATCGGCGGGAGGTGGAGGAGGTCCGCCGAGGTCACCGGTCGCCGGATCTAGGCTGCGCCGGCCCAGATCGGGGTAGAGGAGGGCGGCCAGGCGAGGGGCGGGCACCGGGCGGCGAGGACAGGTGGCACGACGTGATTGGGCAGGGCGGCGGTGCGGACATGTCCGGTGGTGGGAGCAGATGTGTCCGGCGGTGGAGAGGAGAGAATGCTAGGGTTCATCTGAAAATTTTGGGGAAGGGGCACATATTTATAGGTAGAGGGAGCTAGGAGTGTCCAAAAGAGGTGCGGTTTTCGCCCACACGATCGTGATACAACGAAGGAGGGCATCGAAGGGGATTAGATAGGTTGTTGGGATGTTTGGGGGGTTGTTGGGCTGCAACTCAAAAGAGGCTTTTGTGGTTACCCGGTTAACCGTTGGGGCATCAAACGAGCTCCAAATGGAGCAAAGTTTGACAGACGGTCTACCGGTGATGTACCAAGGCCACTTGACAAATGTCGGCCCATTCTGAGAACATTTTTCTCTCGCTCACGAGCAAGACAAGAGGGGGTGCACCGGGTGCATGTGGGAGAGTCGGATTGCGAAACGGACAACGGGGAAAATGCTCGGATGCATGAGACGAACACAAATGCAGATGTGATGCACATGATGACATGATATGAAATGCATGACATGAACAAAATGCGAAACGAAGACAAAACCCAACCATGAAGGGAATATCATATCACATAGCCGAAAATGGCAAGAGACGGAGTTACAAATATGGAAAGTTACATCCGGGGTGTTATAACAGTCCACCACTACAAGAGGATCTCGTCTCGAGATCTAGGATGGCACCGGAAGGAAGCAGAAGAGGAAGATAAAAGGTAAAACTAAGTTGCTTCTTCGACGAATGAGTGAAACCAAAGAACCTTCAGAGGTTAAACAATTTTTAGAAAAGAATACAACGGAGATGAACGAAGTTGAAAAAGCATCTTTAGGAGAACGGTCGAACGGAGTTGTTGGAAAACGAACAACGAAAAGAGTAAACTTGTTGTGGGCTTATGGAAAACATCTCGAAATTGGAGGTGAAATTCTACCACTAGCGGAAACAATAGATTGAATTGACATCAACAAGGAGATGAGAAGCTTATTTCACTGGGAGGATAAATGAAGAACTTGGGTCATTTATGAGCACCATAAATAGCAAAATCCTTAGGGAAAACTTTAGGTGAAATATAACCCAAGATAACTCCAATGAAGAGGTTGATTGGTTGAAAAGATGTCTTGAGCGAAGAGAAAATAATGGATTTAGATATGTCACTCTTGAAAACTTGTGAATCATGAAACATGAAGGGAAATTATCAACAATGACATAACACCACCTCAAAAGATGAGATATGAAAGAATTGCACTTCGGAATGCAAGAGGAAGAATACTTGGTCTCCTCGAAACTAATCATGTGTTGAGCACCATGTTTATTTTAGAGTAAATATTGGTGGATCTTAACTTCGAGTGGGATCTTGAAGAGCAATTGAAGAATGAAAAGAATCCTTGACGAACCACCATGTAGAGCCTCCATGAAGAACTTTGGTAATAAAAGGATGATAAAGAAAGAGAAGTTGAAAACACAAGGTGAATCCTTGCAAAGATTTAGATGGATCGTCGTGATGATATAATTGAGAGAGCTTGCAACTCCGGGGAAAGTGAAGCACTTGAACCAAGAATTTACTCATCGTGAACAAACTCCGGAAGAATGAATAAATCACTTGGATGAAGCAAGAATAAGAATTATGTTATGTGTATCCTTCACCAATTTAAATTAATGACTAGCAACGGATTTGGCATACGACTTATTCTCGTACAAAGGATTAAGATAGATATAGCGTAAACTTGAGAAGGGATTTGGAAACAATGAATGAATTGATATGATAATGAAGGAAGAGAAATCTTGAACGAACCACCGTAAGGATTGAAAACGAACAAAGAAAAGATAGCGAAACACCGATAAGAATTAGAAAATGAACGAATATACTTGAGAGAATTTAGATGCAAGTGAATGAAGAGATCCCGAGATGATTAGATAATACTTGAATGATGCGCTGGTAAGATTTGGAGAACGAGAGCTAAAAGCTGAGAATTCATAATTTTGAGATGAAGGGATACGGAGAATCAAACTGAAAAGACTCCTGGATAGCTCCGGATGGGAGAAAAGAATTCTCACAATCGAAGACAAATATGAGAGGATGGCAGCAAGCTTGAACTTAGCATCTCTGAGAGAACGGATATGATTTGGAGGAAAAACTCTTCTTCGGTGTTCAAAATATGAGAATGACGACGAGATATGGCACCATGAATTATTGAGGCACCCCGGAATGAAGAATAGAAAGGTTGATCTAACGTTGAAAAGAATTTGAAAGATATTGGAGAAAGACATTTGACTGATGACAATTCATTCTTACGTCAAACTTTGAAATGAATTTGAAAATAACTCCGGAAAAATTAGAAGAGTCAGATAAGATCCTGGGAAAAGACCTGTGGGTTAGGGACCACTCAAGAGAAACACCGTTGAATGAATTAAAAGAGAGGATGCGCCGGTTGAATTAAATGGCTTGAATCAGATAACAACCTCGAAATAACTTGAAAGGATTACGAATACAAACTTGAATCTTCTGGGATATCTTCTGCACTCCGGATAAACATGAATAGCAAGAGGTGGATGATTAAGAAGTGCACCTGCATGAGAAAACATTTAAAACGAGGAAAGGAGTATGATCAACAAAGCAGGAATTGAATCCACCGGAGAAAAAAATGAAGAATTATAAACTTGAAGCTTCCTTAGTATCTTCCTGAGAATCACCGGATAAAAACATTGATTGAAAAGAATGAAGAGACTTCACATCCATAAGATGGATTGATTAAGAAATCTGAGTCCTTGAAGGAAAAGGGTGGGAGGAGGGAAAACAAAGGCAACTTGGGCAGATGGAATGGATACCCTCGAGAAAACTTAGAGTTGATCTTGTGGATGTTGGAATGATCGGATCCACTTGAAGAGAAGCACGCCGGTTGGAAAAGAATTAACATGACAACCTCGATGATCAAGAAGGATTGGTATTCAGATAGAAGTATGAGAACACTGCTTAGGAAAAGGTATGGGATCGACACTTGACATTGAAGCAACTCGAATACCACAATTGAAAACAAAACAAAGCATTCGGTTTGCAGGATAAACCGGAAACAAACATATGATAGATCCCATATCGTATCATGTTTCTGTTGGAAAGATATCCTACGAGATACTTGAATTCCCACTTATAAACTTCCAAAACTTCCTGGTTATGCAATCAGGTGTTGCGGATACAGGGGAAGCATAATATCTCACCCAAACTAACAATCCCTACATCCAGTTGTATCCATCCTTCAACGCATAACCAAGAGACCTTCCAAAATCATGTACCTCAACCTTTGAAAAGCATTCGTTATACGAGTTATAGCAATGCTCCCGAACTCCCACCCCAGTACTGCGTGGTGTCGAGGTTATCTCACCAACAACTGCATAAAAGAGATTTTCGATGTCGGCAAACTCAGGTATTCCAGAACTGCAACGATAAAATTGTGACGACAACACCTCGGAGCTCAACTCCGCGGGACACTGCCACAACCCCTAAATTTCAGGAGGCACCAAGAACAATGTTCTCGTCAAAAGAATACCAGAACAATTCCAAGATACCCGCGTGATCCTAATTTTTTCGTCAAATTTTAGGAGAGAAAAGTCAAAACTTCTACGTCAGCAAGCCTCACCAGAGCGGCGAAGGGACTGAGGAGTAAAAAGAATCCTACTCTCCGATATATATAATCCTAACACTCAAAACATTTTGTTCTAGACTCCACAATGTCAGTGATTCAATCAAGCAGGGGGCTCCTAAGTCGGGTATGGCTCTGATTACCAACTTGTAACGCCCACGATGCGACTATATCTCCCACGTGTCGAGGCATGACTAAGAGGCATAACCACATGGTGGTTTGGTCGCAAGAGGGGTAATCTTCACACAATCCCATGTACTGAATAAGAAAGGGATAAAGAGTTGGCTTACATTCGCCACTTCACCCAAATAACAAGTAAACATACATCATCCAGAGTACAATCAAGGTTCGACTACAAAACCAAAATAAAAGAAGACAACCCCAAATGCTAGATCCCCGATCGTCCCAACTTGGCACCACTACTGATCAACTGGAAAAGACACATAACAATGATCAAGATCTTCATCGAGCTCCCACTTGAGCTCGGTTGCGTCACCTGCACTGGTATCATCAGTGCCTGCAACTGTTTGGAAGTATCCGTGAGTCACGAGGACTCAACAATCTCACACCTACGAGATCAAGACTATTTAAGCTTATGGGTAGGATAAGGTAATGTGGTGGAGCTGCAGCAAGCGCTAAGCAAAATATGGTGGCTAACATACGCAAATAAGAGCGAGAAGAGAAGCACAACGGTCGTGAACTAGAAGTGATCCTGTAACTACTTACGCACAACCATAACACAAGAACCGTGTTCACTTCTTTGACTCCGCCGAAAAGAGACCATCACGGCTACAAACTCGGTTGATGCATTTTAATTAAGTCGAGTGTCAAGTTCTCTACAACCGGATATTAACAAATTCCCATCTGCCACATAACTGCGGGCACGGCTCTCGAAAGTTTATACCCTGGAGGGGTGTCCCAACTTAGCCCATCACCAGCTCACGATCCGCAGAGACAATCCTCCATCGCGGGACACCCGATCAGGCTCGGAATCCCGGTGCACAAGAAATTTTGACAATGGTAAAATAAGACCAGCAAAACCGCGGATGTGCCCACAATCCCGATAGGTGGCGCACGTATCTCGTTCTCAGGGCACACCGGATGAGACAGATGTGACGCCCCAAGACTGGATCTTTAGACGGCTTCCATGTTTTTTTTTGAGTTTCGTCGTGTGAGTTGTTCGTTTGTTGCATTCTTCATTGCATCATTTGCATTGCATCATGTCATTTAATTTTTTAAAACTCAACCAATTAAATTGTATGGATCTTTGATCCATTTAAATTGAGGGAACTCACATGGTGGTTTCTCTTTAAAACATACCCTCTCGATATTTAAGGCGACATTATAAAATATTCCATTGTTTTGGAATCACCCATGAACCCACTTGCATATTAAATCCCTTGGACTTTTCTTCCTCAAGTTTCGACTCTCTAGCCTTGCCAATAATTCTTTTACCATTTTCCAGAACTCTACCAAAATTTTCAACATTTTTGGATACTCCTAAAACCTCGCCCTAGTTCAAACCCATTTGAATTGAATTCAAATGACTTTGAATTCTTATAGTTCGATCTTGGCCATTTCCATTTTCTTGGAATCAACACATTTTTGCAAGTCCGGGAAAATTATCCCCGTGCCCAAATCCTGTCTCCTCCCTTCTTTTATTTTTCTTTACTTTTTTCTTTTCTTTTCTGGGCAATAGAAGAGAGAATTAGAGAGAGAGGCAGTGCACCGCTAGGCCCAGCCGGCCCCTGGCCATTTGCCTCCCCACTGGGCCGGCCTCTAAGGCCCAGCCCAGTCCCTCTCATCTAACCTAGGCCGATCCATCTCCCCTTCCCCGATCCATCTCTCTCCTCTTCGTCTCTTCCTCCTGGCGCCGCCACAGAGAGAGGAGCAGCGCCCCACGCGCTTCCCCCATCTCCATCGATCCCCACTCCTCCTTTCCTCCACCTCGCGCCCCAGAGGAGCCCCTCTGCCTCGCCCTTGCTCCTCCACGCACCGACGACCAGCGACCAGACGAATAGGACCACGTCACGGCCATGGAGGATTCCAGCGCTGGTGCCGCCCTGCTGCTTCGTACTTGCACCACCAGGCCCCAGAGGCGACCTCGACCTTCAAGCGGCCGCCGCTCCTCTGCCGAAGCTCGAGTCCACCGTCGTCGTGCCTCTAGCCCCGCCTCGGTTCCGGCGGGATCTGGACAGGAGCATGCTCTGCCGCCTGTTCTCGGCCTCCCCTACGTCCAGCTTGCCGCCCCTGCTCTTCCATGCCAAGCGAGCGGCACCGTGGCCTCGCCTCTGCTTCGAGCAGGCGAAGGAGGAGTGCCAGCCTCGATCCCCTGATCCTCTGCTTCGGGTCCTAGTGTCCTGCAGCCATCGCCCCTGCATCATGTCAAGCACCTGCACCGTGCCCTGAACCGCCACGGAACACCACCGAAGAGGGATTCGCCAAGTACCAGGTTAATGAGGACCGCCAAGTTCGTTTTCTGACATCTTCGAAATCGCCAAGTACCATCGTCAAGTACCCCTACGCGCAAAGACTCCAAGACCGTTTCGGGATTCATCAAGTACCGCTACCGATGAATTGAACCCCTATGAAAACGTGTTCCACTATCGTCGCCGAGATTGCGGGAACCTCTACTGACGACCTCAGAGCGTGAACAACGACCGTCATCAAAGACCCGTGTAATGCATGCGTCAAGTACCTCTACGGAAGACCTGAACGCCTACGGACGTGTACGACTACCGTTGCCCGAAGAACCATGGTTTACAAGCGTCGTGATGACTACCGTTGAACGTGGATTCGTCAAGTTCCTCGATGACCACATACCACTACTGCTTCACGAACAAAAACGACTACTTCCTCACTGAGATGTGTACCACTACTTTCACTACTGTTGCGAGAATGTCTACTTCCACTACTTCCTCTACTCCAACTTGATCTGTTCCGAAAATGCACGCTTCAAAGGTATAACCACCGAGACGACGCAAGTGAACGAATGTCGTGTGTTGTATGAAATGCTCGCGTATGCACCGTGCCCTACGTGTTTCTTTCATGTTCCCCATTGCCTTACCGTCGTCTCATGGGACACCCGGTTACCGGGATCACCCCCCCATCTTTTGACACGCTTCCATCACTTTTCCTTTTGCATCGGTATCTCCATGAGCTACCGGAACAATATGTTGTCGTGGCATCAGTTTCGGATTCGTCACCGTGGCACCCTTTCTTTCCACCACGGTGACAAATGCCTCATAATGCTATTATCAACATTTTCTTTAAAAATTGCATAAACTTGCATATGTCATCCGCATCATGATAACAACTTCAAGAATGTTTAAATTGTTGCTTGCTTCAATTGCTAAATGCATATGAGGTTTTACGGGAATTGTTGTTTGATGTTTCCGGCCTCATTTAAAATGCCAAACTGTGTATTTTTACTCATGTTTCACCTCTTGCCATGTTAACCAACATTTAATTTTGTTGAGTACCTAATCGGGAGTGAAACTAAATAAGTCATGTGGTGTTTCGTCAATATGCAACTCGTTGCATATTGAGCTCCACTTAATTTGTAGTGTTGTTTGTGCACTTTGCCATGCCATGCCTCTTTAAACCGGACATGCATCATACTTGGTTGCGCATCGTGCCATGCTTATGTGATGTTTGTTTTCTATGTTGCTTGCTTCTTTCCGGGTTGCTTCTCGCATTAGCTTCGGTTTCGTTCCGGAGTTGTGAGGATTCGTTCGACTACGTCCATTTGTCTTCTTCATGGACTCGTTCTTCTTCCTTGCGGGATCTCAGGAAAGATGACCATACCCTCAAAATCACTTCTATCTTTGCTTGCTAGTTGCTCGCTCTTTTTCTATGCCGCGATACCTACCACTTGCCTATATCATGCCTCCCATATTGCCATGTCAAGCCTCTAACCCACCTTTCCTAGCAAACTGTTGTTTGGCTATGTTACCGCTTTTGCTCAGCCCTTCTTATAGCATTGCTAGTTGCAGGTGAAAATGAAGTTTGTTACATGTTGGGACATGGATATGTTTGGGATATCACAATATCTCTTATTTAATTAATGCATCTATATACTTGGTAAAGGGTGGAAGGCTCGGCCTTATGCCTGGTGTTTTGTTCCACTCTTGCCACCCTAGTTTCTGTCATATCGGTGTTATGTTCCTTGATTTTGCTTTCCTTACGCGGTTGGGTGTTATGGGAACCCCTCGACAGTTTGCTTTGAATAAAACTCCTCCAGAAAGGCCCAACCTTGGTTTTAAATTTGCCTAACAACCTATCACCTTCCCTTGGGTTCTGCAGACTCAAGGGTCATCTTTATTTTAACCCCCCTGGGCCAGTGCTTGTCTAAGTGTTGGTCCGAACTAGAGCCCCTTGCAGCGCCACCTCGTGGAAAGTTGAGGTCTGGTTTTAGTTGTACGGATTGCTGATCCGGTGTTGCCCTGAGAAAGAGATATGTGCAGCTCCTATCAGGATGTCGGCACATCGGGCGGCTTTGTTGGTCTTGTTTTACCATTGTCGAAATGTCTTGTAACCTGGATTCCCAGTCTGATCGGCTCTTCCTGGGAGAAGGAATATCCTTCGTTGCCCATGAGAGCTTGTGATGGGCTAAGTTGGGACACCCCTGCAGGGTTTTGAACTTTCGAAAGCCATGCCCGCGGTTATGGGCATATGGGAATTTGTTAATATCCGGTTGTAGAAAACCTAACACTTCACTTAATTAAAATGAATCAACCGCGTGTGTAGCCATGATGGTCTCTTTTCGGCGGAGTCCAGGAAGAGAACACGGTCTTGTGTTATGTTTGAACGTAAGTAGCTTTCAGGATCACTTCTAGTTCATGATCGTGCTTTGCTTCTCTTCTCGCTCTCATTTGCGTATTTAGCCACCATACAGGCTTAGTGCTTGCTGCAGCTCCACCTCACTACCTTCTCCTACCCATAAGCTTAAATAGTCTTGATCTCGCGGGTGTGAGATTGCTGAGTCCTCGTGACTCACAGATACTTCCAAACAGTTGCAGGTGCCGATGATACCAGTGAGGTGACGCAACCCAGCTCAAGTGGGAGCTCGATGAAGTTCTTGATTGTTGTTTTGTTTCCTTTCCGTATGATCAGTAGTGGAGCCCAGTTAGGTCGATCGGGGTTCTAGCATTTGGGGTTGTCTTTCTTTATTTTGGTTCCATAGTCGGACCTTGTTTGTATCCTGGATGATGTATTGATATATTTATGTATTGTGTGAAGTGGCGATTGTAAGCCAACTCTTTATCCCTTTCTTGTTCAGTACATGGGATGTGTAAAGATTAACCCTCGTGCGACATGCCTACCATGCGGTTATGCCTCTAAGTCGTGCTCCGACATGTGGGAGATATAGCCGCATCGTGGGTGTTACAAGTTGGTATCAAAGCCATCCCCGACTTAGGAGCCCCCTGCTTGATTGAATCGCTGACGTTGTTGAGTCTAGAACAAAATGTTTTGAGTCTTACGATTATATATACCGGAGAGTGGGATTATTTTTACTCCTCAGTCCCTTCGTCGCTCTGGTGAGGCCTCTTGACGTAGAGTTTTGACTATTCTCTCCTCAAATTTCACGAAAAAAAATTAGGATCACGCGGGTATCTTGGAATCATTTCGATGGTTTTGTGACGAGAACATTGTTCTTGGTGCCTCCTGACATTTAGGGGTTGTGGCAGTGTCCCTGGGAATTGAGCTCCGAGGTGTTGTCGTCACAATTTTATCGTTGCAGTTCTGGAATACCTGAGTTCGCCGACATAAAAAAATCTCTTTTATGCAGTTGTTTGTGAGATAACCTCGATGCCACCCAGTACTTGGGCGAGAGTACGGGAGTATTGCCATAACTCGTATAACGGATGCTTTTCGAAGGTTGAGGTAAATGATTTCCGAAGGTTTCTTGGTTATGTGTTGAAGGATGGATACAGCTGTATGTAGGAATTGTTAGTTTGGGTGAGATATTATGCTTCCCCTGTATCCCCAACACCTGATTGCATAACCAAAAAGTTTCGCGAGTTTATAAGTGGGAATTCAAGTAGCTCCTAGAATATCTTTTCAACAGACACATGATAGGATATGGGATCTATCATATGTTTGCTTCTGGCTTATTTTGCAAGTCAATCCTTTGTTTTGTTTTGAGTTGTGGTATTTGAGTTGCTTCGAAGTCAAGTGTTGATTCCATACCTTTCCTAAGCGGTGTTCTCATACTCCTATGTGAATACTAATCCTTCTTGATCATCGAGGTTGTCATGTTAATTCTTTTTCAACCGGTGTGTTTCTCTTCAAGTGGATCCGATCATTTCAACATCCGCAAGATCAATTATCAGTTCTTCTCAACGGTGCTCATTTCATCTGTCCCAAGTTGTCTCTGTTTATCCCGCCCTCCCACCTTTTTTCTTTGAGGACTAATATTTCTTAATCGAGTATCCATCTTATGGATGTGAAGTCTCTCCATTCCTTTTCCGTCAATGTTCCTATCCGGTGATTCTCAGGAAGATACTAACGGAGCTTAAGTTCATCATTCTTTGTTCTCTTTCTTCTCCGGTGGATGCAACTCAAGCTTTGTCGATCATATCCTTTCCTCGTTGCACAATGTTTTCTCATGTCAGTGCATCTCTTAATCATCCACCTCTTCCTATTCATGTTATCTGGAGTGTTGAAGACATCTCAGAAGACTCGTCTTTTCATTCAAGATCCGTTCAACCTATTTTGAGGTTGTTATTTCATTCAAGCCATTTAATTCAACCGGCGCAATATCTCTTTTAAATCGTTCAATGGTGTATCTTTTGAGTGGGCCCTAACCCACAGGTCTTTCCCAGGATCTTACCTGACTCTTCTAATTTTCCCGGAGCTATCCTAAATTCTTTCTAAGTTGACGTAAGAATGAATTATCATCATTCATATGTATTTCTCCAAGATCAGTCAAATTCTTGTCATCGTTGGCTCAACCTCTTCGCTTTTGATTCTCCCGGAGTGTCTAAACAATTCTTGATGGTGTTTCTCGTCGTCATTCTTGGATTTGAAGACCGAAGAAGAGTTTCTCTTCAATCATATCTGTTATCTTAAAGATTCATGATTCTAGCTTGATGCCATCCTCTCATAATTACTTTCGATTGTGAGAATTCTTTTCACCCATCCGGAGCAATTTAGGAGTCTTTTCAGTTTGATTCTCTGAAGGCCATCATTTCGGGTTTATTCATTACCAGCTTTCAGTTATTGTTCTCCTAATCTTATCGGTGCATCATTCAAGTATTCTCTTATCAGCTTGGGATCTCTTCGTTCACTTGCATCTAAATTCTCTCAAGTATCTTCGTTCATTTTATAATTCTTCCCGGTGTTCCTTTATCTTTTCTTGGGTCATTTTAATTCTTACAGTGGTTCATTCAAGACTTCTTTCCCTTCGTTATCATATTAATTATTCATTGTTTCAACCCTACCGGTGGTTCGTTGAAGACCTTCTCAAGTTTAAGCTACACCTCTCTTTAATCCTTTCCATGAGAATAAGTATTATGCCAAATCTATTGCTTGTCATCAATTTAAATTGGTGAAGGATAAGCATAATGTAATTCTTATTCTTGTTTCATCCAAGTGATTAATTCCTTATTCCGAAGGTTTATCAAATTCTCGGTTTAAATTGTTTCGTCTTTCTTTTACGGAGTTCCAAGTTTTTCCGCATTATCTCATCGCGAAGCTCCATTTAATCAATTCAAGGGTTCATCTTATTCTTTTCATCATTCACTTCTTTTGATGATTCTTTTATTAGCGGAGTTCTTCATGGAGGTTCTACATGGTGGTTCATCAAGGATTTAATTCCTTCTCGAAGTGTTCATTGAGATTATTTTCAGAGGATCTCAAGTATTCTTTATCTTGCATTTCAAAGTGCAATTCTTTCTATCTTATCTTTTCAGGTGGTGTTATGTCTTTCGTGACAATTTTCCCTTCACGTTTCATGATTCAAAAGTTGTCAGGAATGAGATACTTAAACCCATCATTTTCTTCCTCGGAGTTATCTTGCTATAGATTTCACCTAAAGCCTTCCTTTGGGAATGTTGCCATTATGGTGCTTATCTATGATCTAATTTCCGCGTCTCATCTCGATGAAGGAGTTTCATATCCTTGTTGATCTCAACCCAATTGATTGATTTCGTTAGTGGCTGGTCTTCACCTCATAATTTGGGGATGTTTTCCTTAAGACCATTGCAAATCATATCTTTTGTTGTTGATTTCCAACAACTCCGTTCAACCCTTCATAAGAATGCTCTCTCAAGTTCAGTTGTGAGAGATGTTGGTTCTCTCATCTCCGTTCTTTTCATTCCATTCTTACATTTGTTCCAGAGGCATTGTGATGTGGCTCTCATCGACCCATCATCTTGTTTTGTCAAGATCATGTTCAATTCCTTCCATTTACAGTCTGAGTGCTGCCCAAATTATATCATTGTTTTTCCTCCTCTATCTTGTTTCTACCGGAGTGTTGTCGTAATTGGTCTTTATCATCCCTTGTACAGCTCGTTTCAACCAGAGTGCTTGCATGTACTTCTTGCCCATTTCAACCCTTTTCTTATGTCTTTCAACCTACAAGGTCCTTCTAGTAATGTTCCTTGTTCCTCTTTTCTAACGGAGTGTTTTCAACTTCGATCACCTCCGTGGTATTATTTCTTTCAAATTGTTTAACCTTTCAAGGTTCTTTGGTCTCACTCGTTTATCAAAGAAGAAACTTAGTTTTATCCTATTATCTTCCTCTTCCTTTTCCCTCTGGTGCCATCCTAGATCTCAGGACGAGATCCTCTCGTAGTGGTGGAGTGTTGTGACGCCCCAAGACCGGAGCATCAAACGGCTTCCATGTTTTTTTTTCTGAGTTTCGTCGTGTGAGTTGTTGGTTTGTTGCATTCTTCATTGCATCATTTGCATTGCATCATGTCATTTAATTTTTTTAAACTCAACCAATTAAATTGCATGGATCTTCGATCCATTTAAATAGAGGGAACTCACATGGTGGTTTCTCTTTAAAACATACCCTCCCGATATTTAGGGCGATATTATAAAATATTCCATTGTTTTGGAATCACCCATGAACCCACTTGCATATTAAATCCCTTGGCCTTTTCTTCCTCAAGTTTCGACTCTCTAGCCTTGCCAATAATTCTTTTACCATTTTCCGGAGCTCTACCAAAATTCTCAACATTTTTGGATACTCCTAAAATCTCGCCCTAGTTCAAACCCATTTGAATTGAATTCAAATGAGTTTGAATTCTTATATTCGATCTTGGCCATTTCCATTTTCTTGGAACCAGCGCATTTTTGTGAGTCCGGGAAAATAATCTCCGTGCCCAAATCCTGTCTCCACCCTTCCTTTCTTTTTGTTTCATTTGTTGTTTTTTTCTTCTTTTCTGGGCAATAGAAGAGAGAATTAGAGAGAGAGAGAGAGGCAGTGCACTGCTAGGCCCAGCCGGCCCCTGGCCATTTGCCTCCCAATTGGGCCGGCCTCTAAAGCCCAGCCCAGTCCCTCTCATCTAACCTAGGCCGATCCATCTCTCTCCTCTTCGTGTCTTCCTCCTGGCGCCGCCATAGAGAGAGGAGCAGCGCCCCACGCGCTTCCCCCATCTCCATCGATCCCCACTCCTCCTTTCCTCCACCTCGCGCCCAGAGGAGCCCCTCTGCCTCGCCCTTGCTCCTCCACGCGCCGACGACCAGCGACCAGACGAACAGGACCACGTCGCGGCCATGGAGGATTCCAGCACCGGTGCCGCCCTGCTGCTTCGTCCCTGCACCACCAGGCCCCCGCAGGCGACTTCGACCTTCAAGCGGCCGCCGCTCCTCTGCCGAAGCTCGAGTCCACCGCCGTCGTGCCTCTAGCCTTGCCTCAATTCCGGCAGGATCTGGATAGGAGCATGCTCCACCGGCCGTTCTCGGCCTCCCCCGCGTCCAGCTTGCGACTTCCACGCCAAGCCAGCGGCGCCGTGGACTCGCCTCTCCTACGAGCAGGCGAAGGAGGAGCGCCAGCCTCGATCCCCTGCTCCTCTACTTCGGGTCCTAGTGTCCTGCAGCCATCGCCCCTGCATCATGTCAAGCACCTGCACCGTGCCCTGAACCGCCAAGGAACACCACCGAACAGGGATTCACCAAGTACCAGGTCAATGAGGACCGCCAAGTTCGTTTTCCGCCGTCTTCGAAATCGCCAAGTACCGTCGTCAAGTACCCCTACGTGCCAAGACGCCAAGACCATTTCAGGATTCATCAAGTACCGCTACCGATGACTTGCACCCCTACGAAAACGTGTTCCACTACCGTCGTCGAGATTGCGAGAACCTCTACCGATGACCTCGGAGCGCGAACGACGACGTCGTCGAAGACCCGTGTAACACATGCGTCAAGTACCTCTACAGAAGACCTGAATGCCTACGGACGTGTACGACTACCGTTGCCCGAACAACCGTGGTTTACAAGCATCGTGATGACTACCGTTGAATGTGGATTCGTCAAGTTCCTCGATGACCACGTACCACTACCGCTTCGCGAACAAAAACGACTACTTCCTCACTGAGATGTGTACCACTACTTTCACTACCGTCGCGAGAATGTCTACTTCCACTACTGCCTCTACGCCGACTTGATCCGTTCCGAAAATGCACGCTTCAAAGGTATAACCACCGAGACGACACCCGTGAACGAATGTTGTGTGTTGTATGAAATGCTCGCGTTTGCACCATGCCCGACGTGTTTCTTGCATGTTCCCCGTTGCCTTACCGTCATCTCATGGAACACCCGGTTACCGGGATCACCCCCCATCTTTTGACATGCTTCTGTCACTTTTCCTTTTGCACCGATATCTCCATGAGCTACCGGAACCGATATGTTGCCGTGGCATCAGTTTCGGATTCGTCGTTGTGGCACCCTTTCTTTCCACCACAGTGAAAAATGCTTCATGATGCTCTTATCAACATTTTCTTTAAAAATTGCATAAACTTGCATATGTCATCCTCATCATGATTACAACTTCAAGAATGTTTAAATTGTTGCTTGCTTCAATTGCTAAATGCATATGAGGTTTTACCGAAATTGTTGTTTGATGTTTCCGGCCTCATTTAAAATGCCTAACTGTGTATTTTTACTCATGTTTCACCTCTTGCCATGTTAACCAACATTTAATTTTTTTGAGTACCTAATCGGGAGTGAAACTAAATAAGCATGTGGTGTTTCGTCAATATGCAACTCGTTGCATATTGAGCTCCACTTAATTTGTAGTGTTGTTTGTGCACCTTGCCATGCCATGCCTCTTTAAACCAGACATGCATCATACTTGGTTGCGCATCGTGCCATGCTCATGTGATGTTTGTTTTCTATGTTGCTTGCTTCTTTCCGGGTTGCTTCTCGCGTTAGCTTCGGTTTCATTCTGGAGTTGTCAGGATTCGTTCGACTACGTCCGTTTGTCTTCTTCATGGACTCATTCTTCTTCCTTGTGGGATCTCAGGCAAGATGACCATACCCTCGAAATCACTTCTATCTTTGCTTGCTAGGTGCTCGCTCTTTTGCTATTCCGTGATACCTACCACTTGCTATATCATGCCTCCCATATTGCCATGTCAAGCCTCTAACCCACCTTTCCCAGCAAACCGTTGTTTGGCTATGTTACCTCTTTTGCTCAGCCCTTCTTATAGCGTTGCTAGTTGCAGGTGAAGATGAAGTTTGTTCCATGTTGGTACATGGATATGTTTGGGATATCACAATATCTCTTATTAAATTAATGCATCTATATACTTGGTAAAGGGTGGAAGGCTCAGCCTTATGGATGGTGTTTTGTTGCACTCTTGCCGCCCTAGTTTCTGTCATACCGATGTTATGTTCCTTGATTTTGCATTTCTTATGAGGTTGGGTGTTATGGGAACCCCTTGATAGTTTGCTTTGAATAAAACTCCTCCAGCAAGGCCCAACCTAGGTTTTACATTTGCCTAACAACCTATCACTTTCCTTCGGTTCTGCAGATTCAAGGGTCATCTTTATTTTAAACCCCCCGGGCCAGTGCTTGTCTAAGTGTTGGTCTGAACTAGAGCCCCTTGCAACGCCACCTCGGGGAAACTTGAGGGCTGGTTTTAGTTGTACGGATTGCTCATCTGGTGTTGCCCTGAGAACGAGATATGTGCAGATCCTATCGGGATGTCGGCACATCGGGCGGCTTTGCTGGTCTTGTTTTACCATTGTCGAAATGTCTTGTAACCTGGATTCCGAGTCTGGTCGGGTCTTCCTGGGAGAAGGAATATCCTTCGTTGACCGTGAGAGCTTGTGATGGGCTAAGTTGGGACACCCCTGCAGGGTTTTGAACTTTCTAAAGTCATGCCCACGGTTATGGGCAGATGGGAATTTGTTAATATCCGGTTGTAGAAAACCTGGCACTTAACTTAATTAAAATGAATCAACCGCGTGTGTAGCCGTGATGGTCTCTTTTCGGCGGAGTCCGGGAAGAGAACACGGTCTTGTGTTATGTTTGAACGTAAGAAGCTTTCAGGATCACTTCTTGATCACTTCTAGTTCAGGACCGTGCTTTGCTTCTCTTCTCGCTCTCATTTGCGTATGTTAGCCACCATATAGGCTTAGTGCTTGCTGCAGCTCCACCTCACTACCTTCTCCTACCCATAAGATTAAATAGTCTTGATCTCGCGGGTGTGAGATTGCTGAGTCCTCGTGACTCACAGTTACTTCCAAACAGTTGCAGGTGCCGATGATACCAGTGCAGGTGACGCAACCCAGTTCTTGATCGGTGTTTTGTTTCCTTTCCGTATGATCGGTAGTGGAGCCTAGTTGGGTCGATCGGGGATCCAACATTTGGGGTTTTCTTTCTTTATTTTGGTTCCGTAGTCGGACCTTGTTTGTATCCTGGATGATGTATTGATATATTTATGTATTGTGTGAAGTGGCGACTGTAAGCCAACTCTTTATCCCTTCCTTATTAAGTACATGGGATGTGTAAAGATTACCCCTCTTGTGACATGCCTACCATGCGGTTATGCCTCTAAGTCATGGTCCGACACATGGGAGATATAGCCGCATCATGGGTGTTACAATAAACTACGAGTAAAACCAGCCCTCAAGTTTCCCCGAGGTGGCCTCGCAGGCAGCTCGGTTCGAATCAACACTTAGAGAAGCACTGGCCCGGGGGGTTAAAATAAAGATGACCATCGGGTTAGCCGACCCAAGGGAAAGGTAATTGGTTGTTAGGCGAATGTAAAACCAAGGTTGGGCCTTACTGGAGGAGTTTTATTCAAAGCGAACAGTCAAGAGGGTCGCATACCCCTCATCATGTTAGGGACGCAAAATCAAGGAACATAACACCGGTATGAAGGAAACTAGGGCGGCAAGAGTGGAACAAAACACCAGGAATAAGGCCGAGCCTTCCACCCTTTACCAAGTATATAGATGCATTAATTAAATAAGAGATATTGTGATATCCCAATATATCCATGTTCCAACATGGAACAAACTTCAGCTTCACCTTCAACTAACAACGCTATAAGAGGGGCTGAGCAAATGCGGTAACATAGACAAACAACGGTTTGCTAGGAAGGTGGGTTAGAGGCTTGACATGGCAATATGGGAGGCATGATATAACAAGTGTTAGGTAGCGCGACATAGCGATAGAACGAATAACTAGCAAGCAAAGATAGAAGTGATTTCGAGGGTATGATCATCTTGCCTGCAATGTTCTCAGAGTTGTCGAAGGCTTGATCCTCGTTAGAATACTCAACAGTTTCCTCGTTCACAAACTCTTTTCCGGCTCTACCCAAAGGAAGAACACAAGCAACAGAACAACAATCAATTACGGTGCAATGCACAAACAACATGATGCAAGACATGGCATGATATGCAAGATATGACGTGCAATGCATATGGGTACTCCGGAAGGAAAATAATGAACAAGGCATCAACTTGGCAAACCAAGTATGCCGCTGGAAAGATGAGACGATTTCGGCTGAAATCGATATAAAGATCATCGGAAACAGATGCACGGTTTGCAATTGACAAGCAATATAAGGATGATGCGAAATTGCGATTAACAGCATGCTGGCACTTAGAATGAACAAAAAACTAAGATACTGCGCTCCAACATAGCAACAAAGCATATGGCAGTGATGTACAAGAAATTCTTGACAAAACATGAACACTGAGCTACGGCTAAATCACAATAGAACAGGTTCAAACAAGCATGGCAAAAGTGCAAAAGATATCAGCTTCAGACTTAGTGAAAATACTAACATGTCAAAAACAACATCAGGAAGCAAAGTTCAGAGCAAGCAAACAACATGCTACAGGAACTAATCATGGCAAAAAAGTGCATGGAATTCTTCTACTAAATGCACATAGCAAAACTCTCTTATTGAAGATGAGCAAAAAATCCATAGAGAATATGATGGCACCCATGTAAACATAGCAAGTTATGTTAACAGTTTTAGATTTAGAAGAAAAACAGAGCATGGCCTAAACAGATTCATGTTAGCAACTTTGAAAGATCATGCCACTCACTACAAAGCATTACATGACAAAATAAGCATACCAATAGAAAGAAGACATGTTCATGAAGCTAACCATGTCAAGAGCAAGTTTATAAGATGCATGGAGCACTAGCAAAACACATGTCGATATTGATTAACATGTTAACAGTCTACCAGGAACATTTTATAGCAAAAGTAGAGCAAGAAAATGACATGCTAGATCACTCCATAATTGCAACCAGAGGCATAAATGGATAGAGCATAACCACATGTTCAAAACATCCTTACTGAAGTATCTCAAAATAAGCATGGATCTCATGGTAGCGACAAGTTTACATGGCATCAAGATAACAGCAGGAAAAGGATTTAGCAAAATCCTAAGTGTCTGAAAACATCAACATTATGGAGCCTACTTTGCATGCTTGTGTTAGTCACCACATAGATCGCAAAAATACAAGACTTGCACTACTGTAAAGATGGCATGATGGAGCTCAAAGCATATGTATACCTCATGCTCATAGGGTGCACACATCAAACACAACAAAAATGACCAATCATCAAGTTCTGTTAAGAACCATCAGTTAACATTTTATAGCACTCTTTCAACGAGGATAATGGCATCATAATGGACAGTAACGTGCTTGCAAATTCTACTACCATGAAGACCTCAATGAGGCGACCATTTTGATATATCATATGCATGCATCGGAGTCACGGTCATGGATTTATGGCATGTCAAAGAAGGCATAAAAATATCATAGATCCAGGGACTTAGTGGAGAATCAACCTCTGGGAGAATGGGATCGGACGGTTCGGGGACGAATGAATTGGGGCACGGCCGTGTTTGGCTCGAGGCGCGGGGAGAAACTGGGACGACGACGTCCAGCGGCGGGACGCGGTTGACCCGGCGGCCAGGGGGTCACCGGCGTGCCGACGGGAGGCGGAGGAGGTCCGGCGAGGTCGCCGGTTGCCGGATTTGGGCTGTGCCGGCCTAGATCGGGGCGGAGGACGGCGGTCAGGCGAGGGGCGGGCACCGGGCGGCGAGGACAGGTGGCGCGACGTGATTGGGCGGGGTGGCGGCGCGGACTTGTCCGGTGGTGGGAGGAGATGTGTCCGGCGGCGGAGAGGGGAAAATGCTAGGGTTCATCCGAAAATTTTGGGAAGGGGCACATTTTTATAGGTAGAGGGAGCTAGGAGTGTACAAAAGAGGTGCGGTTTTCGCCCACACGATCGTGATCCAACGACGGAGGGCATGGAGGGGTTTTAGATGGGTTGTTGGGTATTTTGGGGGGGGGTGTTGGGCTGCAACACAAAAGAGGCTTTTGAGGTTACCCGGTTAACCGTTGAGGTATCAAACGACCTCCAAATGGAGCAAAATTTGGCAGGCGGTCTACCGGTGATGTACCAAGGCCACTTGACAAATCTCAGCCCATTTCGAGAACATTTTTCTCCCGCTCACGAACAAGACAAGAGGGGGTGCACCGGGTGCATGTGGGAGAGTCGGATTGCGAAACAGACAACGGGGAAAATGCTCGGATGCATGAGACGAACACGAATGCAGATGCGATGCACATGATGACATGATATGAAATGCATGACATGAACAAAATGCAAAACAAAGACAAAACCCAACCACAAATAGAATATCATATCACATAGCCGAAAATGGCAAGAGTCGGAGTTACAAATATGGAAAGTTACATCCAGGGTGTTACATTGGGTGCTTTTCTTCAGGGTTTGTCATAACCTCAAGCTTTAGGTTATTATAAACAAGTTTGGAACAACAAGAATATCAAATTATAACTTTTTACTATTGTGTCACTATAACTGGAATGGAATGAGTTGGGTACGTTAGCCTGATTCAAATCCTTTTCATTTCCAATGAATGATCTGTGTACAACATCAGCCTTCATTCAAACACCAGGTACTGAATAATTTCACAGCGTGTGCTGCTACAGCCAACGCCCAATAGCAAGGCAAACAAAGAAGGCATTAGAATACTTGTCCTTATGTGATGTAAAAATTCCATTTTTATTGTGCTTCCAGTACTAATTTCATGTTCATGTATATTACAACAGGTTTATTGTGCTATGAGAGCTCCATTTTGAGTTTCCATTCTGTTGCAGGTTTCCCAAAGATACACTACTTGATGGATATTTGGATCATCTACAAGCTGCTGAAGGTTTGCAAGATCTACTATTAAGTTGGTGGAGTGATAATGTAATGCGCCTTGTTTGTTGAACCTGGAGACATTGCCAAGTTCTGCTCATTTTGGTGGTTGTTTTGGCACATAGGCCACTATATGACCCATTTGGTTGCTGACACATTTAGAAACATATATACTTCTCCCTTTGTGGAACTACTTCATTTTGGTTGTGTGGCTCATCTATCTAGAAACATTTATGTACTCCTTTTGTGGCACAATCAGCTTATATATGTTCTTATGTTTATGGAATGAAGTTTAAGGTTTCCGATGAGATCTATATGTTACTTTGAAGTGTATGTATAAATTGTGTGAGGTGTCTTGATTTCTAAACATAATGAATGGATATTACATCAGGGATGCCTACAATAGTTTGCTAGTGAAATCAAAGTGTTGGCATCATAACTGCCGGGGAAACATGCATGTGCAGGAAGCTAAACTACCGATAATTCTAGTTTCATGTGTCCTGACCAATCTGCCAGGAGAAAACAAACTGCCGACAAATATAAGGGCCAGGGCAAAGAAACTGCCGGGACAAGTAATCCTCGGCAGACGTTCTCGTGGCAGTTCTATCTGCCGGGAGAAACGCTATCCCGACAGATTGTCTGCCCTTATAAGTCCGTTCTCCTGGTAGTTTTTCTGTCCTTATATCAGTGTTGTGGTGTAGTGATTTTCAGCGCATTCTGAGAACTTCTATTTTTGGTCTTTTCTTATTGCACGGGAAATTCATAAAACAAACAAAACATGGCATTTTATTTTATTTAACTAATAAAAATAGAGAATAAAAAGTAGGGACAGAAAGTAGTGCTTACTAAATTCATCAATTCATACCGTTCAAAATGATTCACTAATAAGGTTGATCAAGTTTTATTAACAACCACTTTCGATTAGCATGAAACCAAAGAACTTTCATAAATCACTAAGTTACCTCAATGGGGATATGCATTTCACCAACAATAAGCATTTCAGATTTCTTTTTGACAGTAGGTAGATGTATTTGAAAACTACCAATAGTGATTGTCGGAGATTTTTCAATAACATTAATACCATTCACTTGGAATTGTTTCTTTGGAAAGTGCGCCGTATGCTCATTACCATTGATATGAAAAGTGACCTTTCTTTTATTGCAATCAATAACAGCCCCTGCGGTATTCAAGAAGGGTCTACCAAGGATAATCGACATGTTGTCGTCCTCTGGCATCTCAAGTATAACAAAGTCAGTAAAAATAGTAACATTAACAACAACAACAACGGTCACATCCTCACAGATACCGATAGGTATGGCAGTTTATTTGTTAGCCATTTGCAAAGATATTTCAGTAGGTGTGAGTTTATTCAAGTCAAGTCTTTTATATAAAGAGAAAGGCATAACACTAACACCAGGTCCTAAATCATAGAAAGCAATTTTCACATAATTCTTTTTAATAGACCAAGGTATAGTTGGTATTCCCAGATCTCCAAGTTTTTAGGGACTCCATCTTTAAAAGTATAATTAGCAAGCATAGTGGAGATTTCAGCTTCCGATATTTTTTTATTTGTGATGATGTCTTTCATATACTTTGCATAAGGAGGCATTTTCATGATATCAGTCAAGCGAGTACGCAAAAAGAATGGCCTCGGCATTTCAGCAAAGCACTCAAATTCTTCATCATCATTCTTTTTAGTTGACTTAGGTGGAAAAGGCATGGGTTTTTGAACCCACGGCTCTCTTTCTTTACCGTGTTTCCTAGCCACAAAGTCTCTTTTGTCATATCTTTTATTTTTAGATTGTGGGTTATCAAGATCAACAGGTGGTTCTATCTCAACATCATTATCTAGTTCGTTATCATTTGTTGGTTTAGAGTATTCATGAACCTCATCATTATGTTTTTCATTATCATTAGGTGAGTGTTCATTACTAGATTGGGTTTCAGCATCTAAGATAGAAACTTCATTATCTTTATCAGGAGGATTTTCTATTTCAGGTTCACTAGAAGTGTGCAAAGTCCTATTATTTTTCTTTTTCTTCCTAGAAGGACTTGGTGCACTAGTGTTAGCTCTTTGTGAATCTTGTTCAATTCTTTTAAGGTGTCCCTCAGGATAAAGTGGTTCCCGAGTCATTTTACCTCCTCTAGTTGCAACTCTATGTAGCGACCTGACCCGAATGGATCAAGTCTCTATTCTTAAGTGTCATCCCTGGATCGGTATGCTGACACACACAGTACTCGAGGATTTATAACAGAGATAAATCACATGTATAAGTAACGTAAATACTATTACCTCAATCCAAATAGCGGAAGTAACAAGGTTGTGGATTCCCATCAACACCAACGGCAAAGTTGAGTGTAGAAATCGTAACCCTAACATATCACTTACTCGACGTAAGATAATCCTACAACATGAGACGTTGCAGCCACAAAGGGTCAGTACATTGAATGTACTGGCAAATTCACACCATAGAGAATGATGAATAAAGACTATCACTACATGCATATTTGGCTGGTGGAAAAGCTCTATAGTTTTGCGTAAAGCCATTTTTCCCCTACTACAAAGGAATACATTTTATTTAACTATCATGGTGGTTGTTGAACATTGAGAATGGTTGACAGCATTCTCAATCCCAATTAAATAACATCATTAAACCCAACAAACTTAATTTAAAGTAACATGATGAGATTCACATGATAATCCAGGTACTAGATACTCAAGACGTCCAAAACCGGGGACACGGCTAATCATGATTAGTTTATACACTCTGTAGAGGTTTGTGCTCTTTTCCCCACAAGACTCGATCGCCTCCGTTTGGTTTCTCGCACTACATGGTTTTTGAGAAGACGGATGACCGAGACATAGTCTTTCAGAAGCACTAACACCTTACGATGGATAGACCGTTACACCTACTTCCCCCTACATCTGCTAGTCTACCCTGTAAGAGTTCGCACGACTTAATCAACTATGCTAGAGCCCATAATAGCTTGTGGCTGCACACGAAAGTTTCTAGTATGAAAAATCTCATGATCCCTTTGAGCTTGGGTGGCGGTCCATAAAAAAAATAGGCAATCCTGGTCTACCCAGGTGCCTAGACAGGCAATCCTGGAATAACCAGGTACCTCAATCCACCCAAATGTGTGTTTAAGTTGCCACCTTAAGTAAACCATTAATTAACAATCTCACATCTGTCATGAATACTCTCAAAAAACCCAATCCACGTCTACGAGCATAGCATGGCAATGTAAGCATAACATAAAAGTAACTCCCAAGGGTTTGATAATAAGCAGGTAATAGGTACTACCTCAACTACTTCCCATCCCATAATTTAATTAGATCCTAATCATGCAATGTTTGAGGATTGATCTAATGCAATAAAACTGTGTATGAAAGGGGATATGATCAAAGTGTGAACTGCCTGCAATGTTGATGAGGATGATTTGCACTCAAAAATCTTGATATCTCTACTCGTCACACTCCAGTCAATCTATCGTAATCAAGCAATAGTAACCACACATAAGCAATTACTCAAAAGACCAGAAAGATCGAAGAAGTCGATTCGGAAAACATCAAAACCAAGCAAATAACTCTTGCAACATAAAACAATTTCTAACAGTACCAAAATTATATGAATTTGGCCTTATCAGAAAGTTTAGGTCAAGAGCTTCGATTTGCAAAAAGAATCAACTCAAACGGAGCTACGAAACTCAAGTTATGATCAAACAAAGTTTGAATTCAAATCTGATCTAATTTAAATTTTAAACTTTTCAAAAACATGTTTGAGTTGGATTACTGGATAGAGGAGATCATAACGAAGAAGTGGGCGTTGGTTTCGTTGGATTTGGACAAACGAGTAAAAAGTTATGGCTATTTGAAAAATCAAGGCCAAGCTGTTTTACGAAAAAAATAGCTACGGTTAAGGTCTAACGTATAAATACGTAGACTAATTGAGAATCTAATTATTCTATCGTATTAGTCTAAAATAATAAACTACAGAAGTATATGAAAAAAAAGAAAGATACCTTTATAAGGCAGAGAAAAACGACTTTGAAGAGAAGAGACAATTTCCAGAAGTCGCGCCGGAGAGCAGAAATATATTTTTCTTAAATGAATCTAGTCAAACCAAAATATTGATTTAACCCGAATCGGATGATTTTTAGAGGCTCTATGGGTCTATATTTATTGGTGGAAAAGAGGCTTAGAGGTCAAAGGCTAGGCAATGTGGGACTAAACATAGATGAAAATATACGAAATAAGAAGAAAAGAGGCGGATGGGCCTAAAGGCCTTCGGCCGGCCGCGCGCACGCTGCGGTGCAGTTTTTTTTTTACAAAATTCGGCCTAAGAAGAAGAAAAAAAAGGCTGGTTGGGCCTGGCCCATATAGGATAAAGAAAAAAAATAGGGCGCTCGCTGGTACTATGATGCGTACGTAAGCGACAGTTAATTTCAGGAGCGCGCAATTTTTTTAAAACAGAATGTGATAAACTGAAAAATGAAAATAAAATAAAACTTTATATAGGCATATTATATATCAAAATTTTCATAAAACGATTTTCTACAAGATGAACATTTTTCTAGCATTAAATAAAATTCACACAAATTCAGATAATTCAATGAGTGCTACTGGTCTAATAAAATCCAATAAAAATCATTTTAGAAATATCAAAATGATTTCAAATTTATTTCTCTCCAATTTTCTGTTGTAGGGAATCATGTTACCCTAATTTCCATATATTTTATTTTTGGAGAAAAATAATTTGAATAAAACTCAAATAACTCCAAATTGAAAATAAATTCAAAAGAACTTTGAATTTAATTCTTTGAAACTCCCAACTCATATTTCATATATTTTGAAGAAGTCCTTTTATCTTCTCTCATGAAAATCATTGAGCTGCATGAAGTTTATGAATTGAAATATTTCCAAATGAAATTCAATTATTTTCTAATACCCTTTCATTTAATTTAAATGGAAGAAGTCATATCATCTTCGCTCAAGGGTTTTGTATTTGAAAAGAATTTGAATTCATGGAGATCATAAAGCAAATATGAAAGTTTGGGAAAGTCCTTTTATTCCCTCTCATTTAACTTTAAAAAAGTTTCGAATTCACTCACTTTCAGACAATCAATCAAACAATCAGTCAAATCTATATATTTATTATAACATTCCAAAATTTAGAATTTTGGGATGTTACAAACCTACCACCCTTAAAATGAATCTCGTCCTCGAGATTCGGAGAGGCTAGAAAGAAATAGGTTAAGTTTGGGGTCTTCTCAAAATCCATCGATCGTCTCCGGGGTCTCGGGTGCTACCACCCTTACAAACATTGTTACGGTCCCATCAATACTCATATACTCCATCCCTATTCTTGACAGGGCCGGTCTTCTCAGATCGTAAGGATAATTCCTTCTCTGGCTCTTTCGGTAGTGGCATAACCTTTACCAGAATTCTTCTATCCTTTCATCTTGGTAAGGTTATTCCGCGACTGGGTCTTCTTACCTGACGGGTCTGGCGCCAGTACTAAACAACTAATCGATATCTCATGGTGGTCAACGATTTATGGTTTCTCCTGCAGGAAATGGGTCTGGTTGATCCTCACCGTATAACCTACGGTTGGCAAAAGCTGCCTTGTACAAGGGAAAACTTGCTATACCATTCTAAGGTTTAAACAGGGTTTTGATCGTCGTCTCTTTACTATAGGTAGGTCACTCAGATTTACCTTCCCACATAGCAAGGCGAATAATAAGTGTAAGTCGGTATGGTGATCAATCCATCCCGCACCCAAATCATTACCTTGTATACGGTTTAGCGAATCTCACATTCTAACACTCGGCCATCCTCACAAGCATTGCAGAATTTCTCTTGTTGACGAACCAAGTTCGGATATATCCATAGATTCTGCATGCCAGACAAACATCTAACGTTTCTTCACAACTCTCAGGATTTGCGTTACTCCTATAAAATCGTCTGTCGACAGAGGTATATCCTCTTCCAGGGTTTTTCCTTCAGCAAGAATGTGCTTGCTTCTTGGAGGGTCCTGGGGCCTGTGGGTTATGGCCCACCTCATCACTTTTAGTCCTTGAACTTATCATCGGGCAACTGATCATTATTCCAACTTCCAACTTCCTAGTATTCTTAAATCCATCCAATTGTACTGTCTTCCTTCCTTCTATTGGTACCAAACTAGGACATGATTACTTAGACTCATCATGGAGTTTCCATTGATCCATATTTCCGACATCATACCTCCTTTATATCCAATAGTAATTTATCTATTCATCCTCGTGGGATATCCCACATACCGAAATAAGAACTTATACTTATGAAATCCATATTCCACTTCATGGAACATCATTATCCTTTCCAGGGTCAAGCGTCCTTACAAGGGAATATTGGCCATCTCTGCATGGCACTTCTTCAATTGGGAAACGTGAAACACATCATGAACTCCTGACAGTCCTTCGGGTGACTCCAACTTGTTGGCCACTTCTCCCATACGCTCCAAAACTCGGTATGGTCCCAAAATCTCGGGGTGACTTTCCCTTAACTACAAATCGTTTAACTCCTCGCAGAGGGGTCACACGAAGACATGCTTTGTCTCCAATTTCATAGACTACCTTCGTGCGTTTTTTAGTCTGCATCATAAATCTTCTGCCTGGACTGAGCTACCTTCAGTCTATCCCGAATCAACTTAACATTCTCTTCTGACTCCTTGATCACATTTGGTCCAAACAACTGACGGTCTCCAACTTCATCCCACATACTCTTGGGGTATCACACATATCGAGACAAAACTCGTATTCATTTTGTCCGAAATCCACTCAGTGGAGTATCCTTATCTTTTCCAGGGGTCAACGGTTCTTACAGGGTACTACCACCCTTAAAATGCACAAATCTTCCATAGACCATATTTCTCATATCCTCAGAATGGCCAAAATTCTTCTTCATAGAGTAACAACTCATAAAATCCATATCAGTACCAACGATGCTAACTTTATTCATTCTCAAGTGATTACAATCTCTCGCTTTTCCATTACATGTCTCAACTCAACACCTCAATATAAAAGAAAATGTTCTCACTTCTACTACTCCATTTCTTTTGTTGCAAACTCAACTATCTAGCACAAGTTTCCTTCTCCTTGGGGCATTCTCTGGCAAAGTGCCCTGCTCCATTACAACTAAAACATATTACTTCTGACAAGTATCGAGGTTTCCTTTTTGGGCAATTGTTGAGGTAGTGCCCTGACTCCTTGCACCTATAACAGGTGATATGACTCAGGTCCTTCCTGGAATCCAATCTGCTTCTCTTCCTGGACCTTTCCATGCCAATCATGGCTTCTATTTCTTGTGGGTCATATTCTACTTCCTCTGTCGGGAATTCTACTAGATCCCCATTCATACAATTCTGGGAGATGTGTCCTTCTTCTCCACATGAATAGCATGACTTGGTGCAGGGTTTAATTGGTTCTTCTTTGGGCGTGTCCTCCACCTCTTCCTTCATCACAGGTTCTTCTAAAATTTCCATAAGGGCTCCTTTCATTACTTCTTTCTTCTGCTGGATGGTTCGTTGTACCATGGGGTAAATGTGACACTGAGCAGGATAGTGGGTAGTCCCTTCACACAAGAAACAAGTAATCTGCCTAGTTGGGCATTCTTCAACTGGGTGACTTCCTTCACAATTAGGGCATTCATCCTTGTGTTTTTATGGGTGTGTCCTATTTCTACACAAATCTTGCATGCACAAGGTTTCTTCATATCCTTTCCATAAGGCTTCAACTTCTGGGACACAAGCCGAGGCTTTGGCATAGTCAACTTAAATTCTCTCCAAGTGGTTACTCCTTGCCATCCATTGATGGTTTGGTACATCCTCCACCAAGTAGCAGCACCTCTTTCAAAGCACTGAAGAGCATGCTGGGTCATATCCTTTCCGACTATAGGGTTATTCTCCATGTGATCCTCCATGTTCTGAATCCATCGGTCTGTCTCCAATTGACTCATCGGTCCAGAAAATACAAGCTCATCTTCATTCATCCTCTATTGGGTCCAGGGGTTTGGGGTGAGATAAGAGAGATAGAGAGGGATGCACAATACAAACAATGGTTTTGAAAAGATAGATTTTATCTGTGGCTGTTGGAAAAACATCAAACAAATGACAGCTCACAAACGTCGCATCTAACGTAGGTATATAACAGGGGTTTGGTCTTCTAAAGGTCAATAAATCTTCAACGTCTCCAAACTCTTCAAGCCTTGTTCATGCCTCCAATGGCTTCTTCCGACCATGCTTGTCCTTTTCTCAAGTTCTTTTACCAGATCAACTCTATTGACGCGAAGTCTCTCGTGACGTCCTTTAATATTCTGGAGTTGCGTTCCAAACTTCTGGGTTTCAAAATCCTTGGCATGAGCCATGGTCCTACTGTCCTTCAGTTCCTGACAAATCTTCGGTATCTCGAGGTTGTAGCTCCTCCAGCTTGGCTACTTTCAGCTTTTGGTTCCTGAGTTCTTCACGAAATGCTTCCTTGTCTAATACGGCTTCATGGAGCTCCACCTTAAACTTCTTGATGTACTACTCCAGATCCTGGTGATACACCAGCTAAGGTTAAAACTTCATCTTTTGTTGATAGCTGCTAAGTCAGCCTTCTACCATCCAATCCTTCTGAAGAAATGCATGCTTAGCTCAGCTCAGTGACCATAGTATCAATGGCGATGACATCACGGATAACCGTGTTTCTGCCCTTGTCATTGCCATGAGCTATCTTCCATAGTTGATATCTCCTGCTTTAGGATTTCTTGACAAAACTTTGAGTTCTCAGCTCTCCATATTCCGGTCTTTCTCCAATACATCTTGATCTCGGGTTTTGACAGCTTCCATAGTCTACCAAGTTCCATAAGGGGTGCCTTCCTAGGTCATACAAATATAGAAATTGTACAGGGCCTTCAAATTATCCTAGTCTTTGGAGTCTTCAACCGTTGCAGTTTCCATTATTATAATGTATGGTAAATCCTCTTCATTCCGAATGGTCTCAGTTGTCCGATATCTTGTACTTCTTGAAGTGATCTCTTACGTCGAATCTTCGTGTGGTAAAAAGGGGAAAGGGGTATGGTCTCACTAAAGGGAATATTTGAATAAGCTCAGAGGAGAAGAGATGTAAAAGATCTTTTGAAAGGGAAAGTTGTAGAGAAAAATCTTTGCTATGGGCTTGCTAGTTTCTAGGGTCACGTCCTACAGTCAACATGTGCTCTGAAACCATCTTGTAGCGACCCGACCCGAATGGATCAAGTCTCTGTGCTTAAGTGTCATCCCTGGATCAGTATGCTGACACACACAATACTCGAGGATTTATAACAGAGGTAAATCACATGTATAAGTAACGTAAATACTATTGCCTCAATCCAAATAGAGGAAGTAACAAGGTTGTGGATTCCCATCAACACCAACGGCAAAGTTGAGTATAGAAATCGTAACCCTAACGTATCACTTACTCGATGTAAGATAATCCTGCAACATGAGACATTGCAGCCACAAAGGGTCAGTACATTGAATGTACTGGCAAATTCACACCATAGAGAATGATGAATAAAGACTATCACTACATGCATATTTGGCTGGTGGAAAAGCTCTATAGTTTTGCGTAAAGCCAATTTTTCCCTACTGCAAAGGAATAAATTTTATTTAACTATCATGGTGGTTGTTGAACATTGAGAATAGTTGACACCATTCTCAATCCCAATTAAATAACATCATTAAACCCAACAAACTTAATTTAAAGTAACGTGATGAGATTCACATGATAATACAGGTACTAGATACTCAAGACGTCCATAACCGGGGACACAGCTAATCATGATTAGTTTATACACTCTGCAGAGGTTTGCGCACTTTTCCCCACAAGACTCGATCACCTCCGTTTGGTTTCTCGCACTACATGGTGTTTGAGAAGACGGATGATCGAGACATAGTCTTTCAGAAGCGCTAGCACCTTACGATGGATAGACCGTTACACCTACTTTCCCCTACATCTGCTAGTCTACCCTGTAAGAGTTCGCACGACTTAATCAACTATGCTAGAGCCCATAATAGCTTGTGGCTGCACACGAAAGTTTCTAGTATGAAAAATCTCATGATCCCTTTGAGCCTGGGTGGCGGTCCATAAAAAAAACAGGCAATCCTGGTCTACCCAGGTGCCTAGACAGGCAATCCTGGAATAACCAGGTACCTCAATCCACCCAGATGTGTGTTTAAGTTGCCACCTTAAGTAAACCATTAATTAAAAATCTCACATCTGTCATGAATACTCTCAAAAAACCCAATCCACGTCTACGAGCATAGCATGGCAATGTAAGCATAACGTAAAAGTAACTCCCAAGCGTTTGATAATAAGCAGGTAATAGGTACTACCTCAACTACTTCACATCCCACAATTTAATTAGATCCTAATCATGCAATGTTTGAGGATTGATCTAATGCATTAAAACTGGGTATGAAAGGGGATATGATCAAAGTGTGAACTTGCCTGCAATGTTGATGAGGATGATTCGCACTCAAAAATCTTGATAGCTCTACTCGTCACACTCCGGTCAATCTATCGTAATCAAGCAATAGTAACCACACATGAGCAATCACTCAAAAGACCAGAAAGATCGAAGAAGTCGATTCGGAAAACATCAAAACCAAGCAAATAACTCTTGCAACATAAAACAATTTCTAACAGTACCAATATTATATGAATTTGGGGTCAAGAGCTTCGATTTGCAAAAAGAATCAACTCAAACGGAGCTACGAAACTCAAGTTATGATCAAACGAAGTTTGAATTCAAATCTGATCTAATTTAAATTTTAAACTTTTTAAAAACATGTTTGAGTTGGATTACTGGATCGGGGATATCATAACGAAGAAGTGGGCGTTGGTTTCGTTGGATTTGGACAAACGAGTAAAAAGTTATGGCTATTTAAAAAATCAAGGCCAAGCTGTTTTACGAAAAAATAGTTACGGTTAAGGTCTAACATATAAATACGTAGACTAATTGATAATCTAATTATTCTATCGTATTAGTCTAAAATAATAAACTACGGAAGTATATGAAGAAAAAAATAAAGATACCTTTATAAGGCAGAGAAAAGTCGACTTTGAAGAGAAGAGACAATTTCCAGAAGTCGCGCCAGACAGCAGAAATATATTTTTCTTAAATGAATCTAGTCAAACCAAAATATTGATTTAACCCGAATCGGATGATTTTTAGAGGCTCTATGAGTCTATATTTATTGGTGGAAAAGAGGCTTAGAGGTCAAAGGCTAGGCAATGTGGGACTAAACGTAGATGAAAATATACGAAACAGAGAAGAAATGAGGCGGATGGGCCTAAAGGCCTTCGGCCGGCCGCGCGCACGCTGCGGTGCAGTTTTTTTTAGAAAATCCGGCCTAAGAAGAAGAAAAAAAAAGGCTGGCTGGGCCTGGCCCATATAGGATAAAGAAAAAAAAAACAGGGCGCTCGCTGGTACTATGATGCGTACGTAAGCGACATTTAGTTTCAGGCACGCGTAGTTTTTTTAAATAGAATGCGATAAACTGAAAAACGAAAATAAAATAAAACTTTATATAGGCATATTATATATCAAAATTTTCCGAAAAAGATTTTCTACAAGATGAACATTTTCCTAGAATTAAATAAAATTCACACAAATTCAGATAATTCAAAGAGTGCTACTGGTCTAATAAAATCCAATAAAAATTATTTTAGAAATATCAAAATGATTTCAAATTTATTTCTCTCCAATTTTCTGTTGTAGGGAATCATGTTACCCTAATTTCCATATATTTTATTTTTGGAGAAAAATAATTTGAATAAAACTCAAATAACTCCAAATTGAAAATAAATTCAAAAGAACATTGAATTTAATTCTTTGAAACTCCCAACTCATATTTCATATAATTTGAAGAAGTCCTTTTATCTTCTCTCATGAAAATCATTGAGCTGCATGAAGTTTATGAATTGAAATATTTCAATTATTTTCTAATACCCTTTCATTTAATTTAAATGGAAGAATTCATATCATCTTTGCTCAAGGGTTTTGTATTTGAAAAGAATTTGAATTCATGGAGATCATAAAGCAAATATGAAAGTTTGGGAAAGTCCTTTTATTCCCTCTCATTTAACTTTCAGAAAGTTTCGAATTCACTCACTTTCAGACAATCAATCAAACAATCAGTCAAATCTATCTATTTATTATAACATTCCAAAATTTAGAATTTTGGGATGTTACACTCTAATATCAAAGTCATGCATATTATGATTCATTTCATCAAGGAATTCTCTTTGTGATTTAGCAACTTGTTCTAATTGAGTTTGAACCACAGAAGCATGTTTTCCAACACCTCTAACATCATTTAATATTCTAAATAACAAGTCACTCAAGCGAGCAATCATATCATAATTATATTTCAATTGTTTCATTACATTTTGCATTGAAGTGATCTTGTTTTCTAATATAGTTTTCAAACTCATAAAGGCATTGACTAGGATGCATATTGTGAGGATTATCAATTTCATTAAACTTCATAAGAGAATTTACCTCTACCACCTTAGGCATTGGTGGTGTATTAAGCCCATGTATTTCCTCAATAGGAGGTAAATTTGTAACATCCTCAACTTTAATACCTTTTTCTTCATAGATTTCTTTGCTTCTTGCATATCTTCAGGACTGAGATATAATATACCGCTCTTCTTCAGAGTAGGTTTAGGCGGTGGTTGAGGAATAGTCCAATCATCATAATTTTTCAATATGTTATTCAATAATTCTTCATCTTGAGCAATAGTTCATTCCCTGAAAACACAACCAGCACAACTATCTCGGAAGTCCCTAGAAGGATCGGTTAGTCCATTATAGAAGATATCAAGTATTTCATTTTTCTTAAGAGGATGATTAGGCAAAGCATTAAGTAAATGGCAAAGCATCCCCCAAGCTTG